>NW_015641041.1:1165310-1214387 GCF_001515625.1 Sinocyclocheilus rhinocerous | reverse complement strand
CGTTTTAGGAGGGCGTGGACAAGTCTTAACTTTTATAAAGTATATCTCTTTGGGTTTGAGACTTTAGTCTTTGCAACTTTACAGATCTCCTTTATGCACCAAGAGCTTGTAACACTCCAAAGAGAAAGGAAAAATTGAAATCGCATCATATGACCCCTTTAATCAACATGACGTTTTAGGAAACAAGGAAAGTCATCATTCCCATAATTAGATTCTCACCACTATGGAAGCTTGAGCTGAAAGCCGAGATTTGCTGCAAGCGATTGCAACTCAAGTCACCGCTGGAAAACCTTTTCACGTACAATAAATTACAGTGTTTACCTAAAAATCCAATGTCGCGCTCCTGTCTCTACATCAACAGTTGCCTTACTGTCAATCTTCACCTGTTCGTACGGCTTTGTGGCTTTTACCTCGCAACAGCTGGTCTGGTAAACTCTCGTCATTGTTTCACAAGTGGGTACTATGTACAAAGTAGCATTATGTTATACTTTGTCAAATTTGTACAAAACAGGAAAAATACACTTTTAGACAGTTAAATTTTTTGTTTGTGTTGTTCTTACCACAGTTTGGGTTTCTCAGTGAAGCATTATCTCCAGCAGTGACTCAGACGCCTTTCTTGCTCTAGGCATGAGATGATGAGACATCAGCAGGGAGTTTCAGTCATACGTTGCTGGCATCTGTATTCATTTAAACCATTCGTCACCAGCAGTATCCCCCCCATCAACCTTAGAAATTGCCCCACCAGGTCATTAGATGGTTCGGAGTGGACGCAGAGGGCAAACTGGACAGCGACGGATATGTTGTGTCTCACAGGGTGTCGTCTGGTCACTCGGGGTCATTACGTAGGCTGCTTTTGAAGTTACTAATGTGAGAATTTCCAGAAATTCTGTCCATCTGTCTGTCCAAACCACCTACACGTCTCTACTGCAATCTGCTTTCTTACCGCTCGCCATCCTACAGATTTCATTCATTTTTATGACACTAACACCCACGGCAAGGGATAAGTAAGGCTGAAAAATTGCGGTTATGAATATAAACGAATAACAAATGGGCGTTAGGATGAAAAATGTCAGCTTCTCATAAGTTTTCTGCTCGGTAACAGCAATGGTAAAAAAAGTACCCAAGGGCAATTCACCATTAAAACGCCATCAGAGCATCCATCCACCCGCACCTCGAATCCCGGCCCATTCGCTGAGAGGAGACTCTCTTAAACCGCCCATTATGCTTTTGCCATTTAGATTAAATGGAAGTCATTCAGCGTATCCAATTTGAGAGAACACACATTAAGAAAATTCAATTACGGAGGTGGATGGAGGCTATTCTCAGTGAGAGATGCCCTTTACTGTTGACATCAAGAATATGAACTTGAGTTCCTCTGAAGTTTAGAAATAATATGTTTGTAGTGTTCAGTTGAAATTTGTCCACACACTCTGACCAATGTTTAACAATATATTTATGATTTTAGCAAAGTTTTTATAGCTAACGAGCAATGGAAAAGTACATTTTACCTCAGGATTTCCCTTTTTTTCATTAATAATAAATAAATCTAGTTTTATAATAATAATAAATAAATCTACTGTTCTGCACATAGGAGTATATCCACAAACGTTTTTTTCAAAGTGATAAAGCTTGTCACACAGGCGCACGCACGCACACACACACTCGCAAATAAGTCCAGTATTGAAGAAGAAATTATGTTATGTTTCAGAGCTGATATACGCGCCACTTTTATTCGAAAACAAGCTGCAAAGTCAGTGATACATAAAGACTAATACACATCTGTCCAAAAAAAAAAAAAACCTGGAAAGTGGGAAAATGAGAAGGTGACATTAAATTGAAGCTGTCAGCATCCAAAAGCAATTTCCATGATGAGATGAGTGGCCATGTTCTCTCATTTTCTCTCTGAAGCCTCTTCTATGGATCAGAGACACTCTGTACAATTGCTTCCAAAGTGTTCTAACACTCTGAGTGCCAAAGTAATCTGACTGTCAACTGATTTTTAGTCAGAAGACAGACGCACATTTACAGTGAATTTGATTATTTAAAGCATTATGAAAGGTTTTATTAAATTGAAAGGTGGGTCACTATATTATTTGTTTTTGTGCCTCTTGAATAAGTAATACAACACTTTCACAGTGGCCGGAACATCTTGGGAAACAATATCTGTGAGAAACATGCGAAATGAGCGTATGAACAACCAGACAGATCAACAATAGATGCTAAATAACAGCTATTCTACTAAAGAAGTACACAAAAACAGCCTAAATAGGGGTTTTAGTTCCGGCAGTAGTGCACATATCCTTCATGAAGTGTTATTATTTGCAAAATAAATTCAAGCTGGATGGTGAAGTGAGAGAATTGTTGATTATAAATAAACATTGAAAATTACAAGAAGACAGATAAATGCCAAAGTGAAATATGTATATTCATTAATGTAAATGTATGTAATTAGGATCAACGGCTGCTTGATAGTAAGCCTAAGGAAATGAGTATTATGTTTATGAATGTATGACCACAAATATTCACGTATACATGCTTACAAATATTTGCTTATATCGTAACCAGTTGACCAGACTGAAATTTCTTTTACTTTTTATGTTATACTTTGGGAAAAATATTTATGTATGTACCCATGAAGGAGTGTTGTTTGATTGTTATTGTGTTGAAGTTCATAAAAATAAAGTAAAAAAAAAAAACAAGTGCCATTTTAAGTTTTACAAAACATATAGGTCATTTAATACTCCTTTTTATGGTTATGTTGTATTGGTAATAGTAGATGATTAATCAGTCTTCTATTACCAATACAATTAACATTAATTAACAAAAACATATTATTAATATATAATATAATTTAATAATATTTTGGAATAAATGTTTGAATATTTTTGTGAATTTTAAGTTAATTTTATTATTATTATTTTTTTTTTATTCTTTTGCATTTAAAATGCCATGATGCTTTCTCCTTTGCAAACCAGAAGCTATTGAAAGAACAAGGTCTTTACTTGATTGTGTTGTGTTGTTTTATAGGCCCAGACTAGAGTGAAGCTCAACTTCCTGGACCAGATAGCAAAGTTCTGGGAACTGCAGGGTTGTACATTGAAAATTCCTCATGTTGAGCGCAAAACTCTGGACTTATATGTGCTTTACAAGGTAGGACTGAGGTTATGTCGTCTTTAGCGGCCATGTGTAAAGTTTTAAGCATATTACTTAATTTCTGCAATTGACAGGTAATTTAGCATGCTAGAGTTGAAAACATTGTCCTATACTTTCTCAGTGGCCTTTTTGAAAATCAAATATGGATGTAAACATGTCTTTGGTGACCCCCTGTCTCTGTCTAGCTGGTCAAAGAAGATGGAGGCTTTGATGTGGTCTGTAAAGAGCGGAGATGGACCCAGATTGCACTGAAGATGGGCTTTGCTCCCGGCAAAGCAGTTGGCTCTCACCTTCGTGCTCACTATGAGAGGATTCTCTACCCATATTATTTGTTCCAGAAAGGAGCTAATCTTATGGTGAGGTTTCTAAAGCGCTTGTATAACCTCCCCTTTCCCCTTTTCAGCCTCATGTCATTCCGTTTCCATCCCTATCAGGATAAATGTTCTTTGTCATGGTGCACACATGACAGCCATTGTCCATGATTATGTTTTTGGCAAAGAACTCATCTGTATCTGAACAGGAAGTGTGCCCCAGTTTATGAAGCATTGTTGTTAAGCGGCCTAGTTTATTTTCACCATATATATTCATTGCAGATTAGGCGGTGTGCACAGTAGTTTACATAAAAAATCTCTTCGGGAAATACATCATACAGCTAACTTGTGGTTGTGTTCCTGTGTATGTTTTTACAGGGTGACATTTGTAGTTTGTTTTTACTCTTTAAGTAGTGTCTGGCAGGCTGTTCGTCTGTGTTTTGGTGTTCCTGCGGGTTCAGTGGTTAACAGCTTTCTTTGACGTGCATGTTTTTCAGTGCTGTACCCACAGTCCCCTCCCCCTATCCATAAAGGGGTGTGAATTCATTCAATGAGCCCTGAGCTATAGGCCCACTCGCCTGCTGCTTTTACCCCATGGTTAATACCCTAGGGCTGATCTGCTTTGCCTCTCACTGTTGCTTGCTTTAATAATGTCCACCCTGCTGTCATGTGGCTTTTTGGTTAATTAGATAAGAGTGAAGCCACATGTGCACACATATTATGGTGTTATAAATACAGCTATGCATTTGTATTATTTCAATTTATATTATAAGGGTTTTTTGTTGTAAATATATGAGCTTATTACTTGCATGGTGTCATCATTAAATCTCTTTCTTCAACAGAACTCTCAGAAGCCAACTCTGACTAATGACACCAAAGACAAGGAGTACAAACCCCATGACCTGCCCCAGCGTCAGTCGGTGCAACCAGCGGAAACCTGCACTATCGCCCGCAGAGCTAAACGGACCAAGGTAAAGGACAGATACAGAAATCTGATTCATACTTAGACCAGTTTGTTCAAACTAGATAATAATGCCTTAGTTGCTGACGTTGCCTCTCTTCATAGGGCCGCTGTTTTAAATCCGAACCGGGTGAGGTATGCGAAAACAAACCCAACCTGAGAAGGAGAATGGGCTCATATGTGGCAGAACCAGAACCAGGTACAGATCCATATTTTTTATTTCTACATTTACTCCCAAAAATCACATTGCATGTTTTAAAGTTCATCATGGCTTGGCATTAACATCCATCTACACACTTTTTTTTATTTTACTTTTTTTTTTAAAGAAATGAATACTGAATAAATAATAAATAAATGAATAATGAAATTTCTATTCTGCATGGAAGTAGGGCTGGGCGGTATATCGAGTTTGTACGATATATCGATTATATATAACGGCTGCTTGATAGTAAGCCTAAGGAAATGAGTATTATGTTTATGAATGTATGACCACAAATATTCACGTATACATGCTTACAAATATTTGCTTATATCGTAACCAGTTGACCAGACTGAAATTTCTTTTACTTTTTATGTTATACTTTGGGAAAAATATTTATGTATGTACCCATGAAGGAGTGTTGTTTGATTGTTATTGTGTTGAAGTTCATAAAAATAAAGTAAAAAAAAAAAAAAAATTACAAGAAAATATTTATTATGAAAATATTTAATATTAAATAAAAACATTTGATTAAAACATCAAAAACAGACCATTTTAAACAATATATGATATCAAACAGATGGCAGGAAAATAATGCTGCCTAATAAGATTTGAGTTTCTCAAGTGGTTTTGTTTGGGATGTACACACTCGACAACAAGGCAGCTCACTATAGGGTTTAGACTGTCCCAAATTAATTACTTTGAGGGTCAACGGATTGAATCAGAAGTCCTCGGTCTATGAGAAGATCCAGTGCAAGTGTCACATTATGAAGCTGCATAGGGGAATACACAACAATGACAACAAGATCAAATTTTTTTAAAACAAACAACTAAATGTAATGTAAATCTGCAACACTGCGAGTTCTCTGGCAACCATAAGATCATTAGTTTTGATTTCTGTCTTTTGCATTACCCTCGGTTTCTTAACATGCCTTATGCTGCTCTGCTGTCATATCCACAGTCATCCTAAGAGACGTTAATTATACAACGGCGAGACATTTCCTGGAGGTGCGTGTGAAGTTACGCTGATGTAAAATCCTATAAGCCTGGATTAAATTTTTCTTATTGTTGTAAAGCGAAATGGAGCTGACTAACAACATGGTTCTCTTGTTTCAGTGCAAATGCAAAACTCTAAGGTTCTCTCAGGTTCTCACCATTTCTGAGCTCCCGACAGGACAAAGGAAGAACTCGCAGAGTGATATGAAGAAGCCCTCCAACTGACCGATCAACAAGAGCAGAATCTCTCCATCTGCAAACTAACAAAACATGAGACGTCAAAAACAAGCCCATAAAAGGCTTGTATTGTTATAAAATATATATTTTTTTGTGATCATTTAATTCTAAAAAATCAATTTCTTGTTGTCCTCTCACTTCCAAACCCACCAACATATTTGTTTTCAACTGTTTTGGACTGTTTCCACTTGTTTTAAACGGTGCTTGATCTGTGCGTATTTCTCTCCTGATTCAGACGAATATTATAGATAGACAACTCAAATAAAGTATTAGCTGGAAGCAATGGTTTGAAGGTAAAAACATCTTAATGAAATCTGTTCTGATGAAGAAACAAACTCATCTACATCTGCAGCAAATGTTAATTTTTGGGCGGATTATTCCTTTAACCTTTAAGTTGACCTCTAGAAAAAAATGCACCATGAGGCTTTTAAACTAGGGTTAGCATACCTGTTTGTCGAGGTCTGTCACATTCAGTCCCAGAGATGATGTTCTTATTCACAAAGTGCAAAATGGCTTGTAGGAAAGAAAACTTAATGAAGCTGTGAAAGACATGTGTCAAAGGCTACATTTAGAGACGTATCGAACTAAATCGCAACCTTTTTCACGGTCTCAATTTTGTGAGCCTCCAGCTGGAAGAGCTCATCAATGGGACATTCCTCTGCAAAGACATTGCAAGAGAGAGATTAAGAAGCAAACGCTTTCTTCTTTATACGCCTCCACTATCTGAAAGTTACTGATGCTTATAAATATGGAAATGAAAAGGCTCAGAGTTCAGCCTCTGTTTGACTCACTGTTAGATTCTCTCTCAAGCACTTCACTGGAATTACTGCGGAGACAAACAACAGACCATGAAAACACTGGTTTGGATGGTGTCACAGAGATCCAAAGTGCAGTTGAATGTTTAATAGGGAAGGAGGTTCTTCACAAACCTTTGAAATGTGATGAATTCTGTCTGCCTTGATGCCACTTTTTGTGACCTGTTTAACAAATTAGATTTGAATGAATGCTGACAACGTGAATATTTGACTTCTGTAATGTAATTTAACTGCTCAGTGAATATTCAAAATGAATAATGTGGGACTTGATTCCATTTGGATTTGATTGGATGATGGATATCAGGCTCTTATAATATTGGTTAATACAATTTTTCTCTGGATGTGCAGATTTGATACATGAGCAGGAAAAGTTTTTTTTTTTTACATGAGCAGAATTTTTTCCCCCTTTTTTATAAAATGCATATAAATTTTTCTAATAATATGCAATGATGAATTGTGTTCCAGAAATTAAGCAATTTTTCATTATAATATGCATATGATTTTTAAAAATATTTTGTAGAGATAAACTGTAAAATGTTATGAAAAAATTATAATATGCATGTCAATTTTTCAAAAAATATGGAATGATGAATTATGACAAAATATGACATCATTTTTTTTCATTATAATATGAATATTGATTTTTTTTTTTAATATGCAGTGATGAACTGTAAGAAATAATGAAAACAAAATGTTCATTATAATATACATATTATTTTTTTAATAATATGCAATGTGTTGTGAAAAATTATGAAAACATTGTTCATTAAAATATGCAAATTAATTTTAAAATTTTCATTTTTCAAATAATATGAAGTCACAAACTGTGAAAAGTTATGAAAACATTAAATCATTTTTTTTTCATTATAATATGCATAGTAATTTTTCAAATATGCAATAACAAATAAATTGAAAATAATTGCTCTTTACAATATGCATATTCATTTTTTTAAATAATATGCAGTGATGAATTGTGAAAATTATTAAATTATATTATATTGGCAACACCCTAGCAACCACCTAAAACAGCAGTATTGTGGTGTTAGTGACTTCACAACCTCTTTAATATACGGCCAGTGTAATTTTGAAACATTTAGTTTACACATTTAAATAATTTCAATATTAATCACCTCACACTGGATGACATCCACGCTGACGTTTACAGGCAGGACTAGATCGGGTTGGAAATGCCTCGCCATAACCACCAGAAGATGCATTGTAGCCAAAAGGTCTCTACTGTGAATGACTGACAGATGACAGGGTTGGAGAACGGTGGACATATACTTATAAATATGTAAATAGGTTAGTGACAAGATTTGATTTGATTGCCTCCTGTTTAAAATTCCATTTGGCCGTTTCCTCGTTCAGCCCTAAGGTCTCGTTGAGAGCTGTCAGGATCACCTCTAGTTTCCGTACCTGGGCGTCAGTGCTCAATGCGATCTCCTCTATATGTAACTGAACCCCCGCTACCCTGCCTGGGATCAAAACATGCACAGACTGTATAGAGGGTTATCTTTCACCTCAAAAAAGAAAAGAAAGAAGCCTTTTATTAGAAACATTTTTTGTATTTTGCCTTAATTTTTATGACAATTCAAGAATAGTTCACCCAAAAATGGAAATTTGCTGAAAAAGTACGCATCCTCATGCCAGATGTAGATGAGTTTGTTTCTTCAACAGAGCAGATTTGCAGAAATGTAGCATTACATCACTTGCTCAGCAATGGATCCTCTGCAGTGAATGGGTGCCATCAGAATGAGAGCCCAAACAGCTGATAAAAACATCACAATAATCCACAAGTAATCCACACCACTCCAGTCCATTAACATCTTGCGTCAGAATGAGAGTCCAAAAACATCACAATAATCCACAAGTAATCCACACCACTCCAGTCCATCAATTAACATCTTGTGAAGCAAAAAACTGTGTGTTTGTAAGAAACAAATCCATCATTAAGACATTTTTAACTTCAAACTGTTGCTTCTGTCTAAAATATGATGCCATAATACATAATATTGCTTTCTTCAGTGAAAAAGTCATCTCATCTGAATCAAGAGAGAAATATGCTTGGATGAAGCACCGTTTACAAGCCAAAACAGTCCAAAACAGCTCTAAACAAATATGTGGGTGGATTTTGATGAGAGAGGACAACAGGATGGACAAGGGATGGTCAATTGTGAAGTTTGAAGTTAAAATGCTTTAATGATGACTTTGTTTCTTACAAACATGCAACTTTTCACTTCACAAGACATTAATTGATGGACTGGAGTGGTGTGGATTACTTGTGGATTATTGTGATGTTTTTATCAGCTGTTTAAACTCTCATTCTGACGGCACCCATCCACTGCAGAGGATCCACTGGTGAGCATGTGATGTAATGCTGAATTTATACAAATCTGTTCTGATGAAGAAACAAACTCACCTATATCTTGGATGGTCTGAGGGTGAGTACATTTTCAGCCAATTTTCATTTTTGGGTGAACTATTCTTTTAAGCATGTGAGGTTCACCCAATAATGTGCCTGTTCATAATTCTCTTGCTCTGACATGATTCTTACGTAACAGGTGATGCGAGTCCATCATAAAGGTCTTCCTCCAGAGTTCGCACCACAATGTGTTTAATTTTCAGAGTTTTGTTGATCCATTCCACCACCGCCTGCTACAAAGCAACCGAGAAAATCCACAGATATTCAGACACCCCTCAAGAAATGAGGTTCTCATTGATATCAGTGGGTTAGTTAGTACAGCAACTAATGAATTAGTAGACGTTTTTAATAACTCAAACCAGAAATGTTCAAGTTATCAGCCCTGAGCATTAGCCACTATGCCACACCACCCTAAAAAGATGTTAAGTATCCCACCTCTTTAAGTTTGTTGAGTGTGGGGTCTTCTAAAGATGTCGGTTGAATGATCATTCTTCTCTCTGCTCCTTAAGACCCACAATAAAACACATCATTTGCCACATTATCAGGCTCTGGATGCTTATTTGCTTTCAGCTAAACACTGGGTCTGTCCTTCATAAAAGACTGTGACTGCATCCTAATTCACATACTATACTTACTACATAGTGTGGAAGATTAGGATTAGTGTGTTCTGAATCCTAGTATGTTAAAAAAATAGCAAGCCAAATGTGCACAATTAATCTCATTCTTATGCTTTTCAAAACTCATAACCCCTTGCAATGGATAAGAGGAGTTTGTTGCAAGTCTCTTTTAAAATTGTCAATCGTACATTTTTTAATGCAAAAAGCTAAAGTAAATAGAAAATTAATTTAAATGAGTTGCATGCAATTTCAGATGTTTAGGCTTAATTAGACACACCCTTTCCAGAAACCACACCCTCCAAAGACCTGTCATCCAATCCAATGTCAGCAATCGCTTAATTGTAAAAGACATGGACAGAAAACATTTTCTGATAGGCTTCTTACTGTTTAAAAGACTGTAGCCTAATTCTACTAAAAATATGATTGGGTGTTTTTAATTCAATTTTGAGGAAAATTTTAGAGTCTTTACAGTTTGGTCAAATATTAAGTCAAAATAGACATTAAAAATGAGGGCTGTAATTATTCCCAGTTCACGCATTATACTGGAAATGAGAGGTCAAGTTGAGCGCATTGCAATGTGAGATATACTGTTCGGTTTAGTGTGCTCTAGTTGTATAATACACATAATGGCATATGTAGAAAGGTATTCCATGCATATAGAACATTTGCATGTTTTGCAAAGTATATACTGCATAAAAAGTAAATAGTAGTACTAAGACATGTGTGGTTTCTTAGAACATACATTTTAGTGATATAGGCTAGCCTATGTCATGTATAATATTGTGCCAACACTAGTGTATATACTGTAGCCAGTTTTGTTCTTTTCCATTATTAGCTAAGTACATACTTTAGGCCAACATTGAAGAATGTAAATTGGGAAGCAGTCCTGACATTGTCATGATGTTGTGATGATCACTCACCCTGACGATTGGAGAATTCGCCCTTTTCCTCTTCAGCTCCACAGTCTGCCATTCTTTTGACTGTTTCAAAACATAGTTTTTGTCAAAAAGTGAACTTTATTAATAGTTTCACTCAGCAGACATTTGATTTCTAGTGCTTCTGTTTGAAAACCAAGTGATGCTCGTTCGGGTTCTGTCTGCGTGTTTGTGTCCTGAGGGAATTTCAAGGACGCGATTAATCTTGAGGTTTTGTTTTCGGATGGACATTTTTATGGCAATGATGAAGTACGGCGAACCAAAGCCGACTTCAAACGTCAAAACACAAGGACGGAGAATCTCCACAACACACAGCAGACGTCTGCGGGAGTCGGCACTGATCTCACGCTGAACGGAGGAGAACACACGGAGCTCGGAGATTTCTGCCTTCCTGCATCACGCACGCCAGCCCACATTGACATAACACAGACTGACAGGCAAAACATAAATCTCTCTGACAACAAAAACATGCTGCGGGAGAGAAAAACAAGATGGAAAAAGAAAGGACCGTTTCAAATCTCAACCATCTCTTCCTCTTTAAAACAATAGTTGGCCCAGATTTACGGTCATGGAACACAAAATCTCATGGTGACCATGTCCTTTAAGGTCCAGAAAGTACATAAAAGCATCATAATTATAATTTTAGAGTGAACTTTTGCTTTTAATGTCTAGCAATAAGGTAAAATGGAAAGCAAATTGAAGCTTTAGCTTCACAGATGTTTCTCCTGAGAAGAAAAAGTCAAAAAATATCTCAATAATGTCTCAAACTGTGCTCATATGTCAAAAATATCTCACTTTTATCTGAGATGTTATCCATATTCATTTTATATAGCTTTAATTAATGTACAATTTGATCAATTTTGATTCTCCAAAACAATTGTAGGAGAAACATCTGAGACAAAGGCGATGCTCAAACATAAAAGAGAAATCCATGAAGTCTACTGCGATATTATGAAAGAGCAATACAGCCCAGCCTTGTTTGTTGTCAAAACTTTCACCTCGGCTCTCGCCACACTTCTGGAGAAATCCTTCTTCTTTAAGTGGGCCTGCAGACGAAATGTCATCCAAACGGTCCGTCACCTTTACTACAAGGATCGATCAACTTCTACAACACAACCGACCATCTTTCTGAATCGACTACAAAAACAAATACTCAGAAACGGGTGAGGCCTGTTTCAAAACCAGACAGGAAGTGGTAAGGCACCACTTCCTCTTTTGTTCTATTTTGTAGAAGCATAAATCATGTTCTAAACTGTCATACACGGCATCAAACACACACAAGACCCTCTAACAGGCTGTGCACGGGGCCTAAACATCACATTTGAGTCAATAACTGACAATAACGCTTACTAGTAAACAACCAAATAGTGATCCAACGTTTCCTCTTCAAATAACATGCTCCAGGTTTGAGAGCAACAATTGCATATATTTTCCACTCTCTTACTGTGATGGAGAGAACGCCTCCCTTTGACTAGAAAAACCAGAGGTAATTTGGGCCGGATGGTTACCATGGTTACCATCCCAATGAATTCCCCCATTAAACGCAAGTTTGAATTCAGCACAAACAACTGAAAAAAAGACCCTCAAAGGAGCATCTGAAAACAACAGGGTTATTTAGATTCAGACTCACCCATCTGTTGATGTGTTTACATTCTGCGTCACTCTGAGAGATACAATCAGACTGGAAACTACGGTTTACGTATTCCCAAGAAAATGAGAATGGTGTTTGCCCATGCAAAACTAGCTAGGGTGTTGTTAGGCAGTCGCCTGTTGTTAAGGTGTTCTGAGTGGTTGGTTAGAATGCTGCTATGTGGTTGCTAAGGTGTTCTGAGTGTTCTTACATGATGCTATGCAGTTGCTTAGGTGTTTGCTAGAGGGTTGCTATGTGGTTGCTTGAGTGCTGTAAGTTGGTTGCCAGGGTGTTGCTGTAGGGTCCCTTATGAGTTCTGATTTTAGTGAGCTGTTATGCAGTTGCTAAGACAGTCCGAGTCTAATAACAACTCAGACTCAATCACTGATTGCTTCAGTATTCTGGGTGGTTGCTAAGGTATTGTTATTCAGTTGCTGAGGTGTTCTGGATGGTTTTTAGGGAGTTGCTATGCAGTTGGTAGGGTTATCTGGGTGGTTGCTATGGTGTTGCTTTTTTGATTGCCCGGACATTGCTTAGGTTTTCAGACTGTCTGTTATTATGTTGCTATGCGGTTTGTTGAGAGTTCTAGGTGGTTACTCGAGTGTTGATATGCAGTTGTTTGGGTGTTGTGCGGTGGTTGTTAGGACATTGCTGTGTTGTTGTTATATGAATGCTATGCAGTTGCTAAGATGGTCTGAGTTTAATAACCACTCAAACTACATGCCTGGATATTTTCTGTGGTTGGTATCATTCTGGATGGTTGCTAGGGAGTTGCTATGCGGTTTGTAAGGTACTGTGTGTGTAGTTGCTGTGTGGTTGCCAGGGCATTGATACACGGTTGCTAAGGTGTTCTGAGTGTTCTTACATGATGCCATGTGGTTGCTTAGGTGTTCTAGGTGCTTGCTAGAGTGTTGCCAGTGGTGGCTAAGGTATTGTTATGCAGTTGCTGAAGTGTTCTGGATGGTTGCTAGGGAGTTGCTATATGGTTGGTACAGTGCTCTAGGTGGTTTCTGGGGTGTTGCTGTGTAATTTCTTGGGTTTTGTAGGTGGTTGCCAGGACATTGCATGGGTGTTCAGATTTATTGGTAATGTGTTTCTATGGAGGTTGCTTATTGGCCAAAGTCAAATTAACCCAACCCCAATATTCTATAATAGGACATCATTGAACCCCAGAATTTGAATCACTACTGTCTCCAGCACAAACTCAGAAAGTTACAAGTTTAATATGTATCATTTGGCTGTTGCAAATCTATAACACTAGGCGTGAGCAATACTTATAATGATGCTTCTTGTAGCAAACAGCCCTAAATAAATTAAAGGTACAGTGTAGGTCTGTCATAATGAATCACACCCTCAAATGAATCTTTAAACCTGTGTGAGACGCATGAAGGTTAAATATTTATATGGACCAAGGTTTTTAAGTGTGAATAATTCTGTGTATGAAGACGTGATACTCAACTGCTTATTTTGATTAAAAAAAAGACCATCAAGACCCTCTGTTCAAATTCAGAGTCAAAATGTCAAAATGAATTCATTCCAGAATGTAGAAAGTCCTTGTTTATTTGAAATAATTACAGCATTTCTATTAGAATAAAATACACAGTGCATTCCAGGACAAAAAGTCATTCCGGTGTAGTGCTTAAAGCAGTGGCAGGCCTTGTTTGCGTAAGTCAAATGTGAGAAAAATAAAATATTTTAATGAGCTGCTACACTGATGCATCATTAAGGCTGGATACATTCGATTCTGGGCATAAATAAGCCAAATAATACAAAATATGTCATTCTTATGTACAAAAGTAACACCAGAGATGTGTGAGCGCAGACATCCTGGCGTCAATGAGGCATGTAGCAACCTTCCTCGCATCGCTTTCAGTGTTACTCTGAGTTCTTGTAGTTGGTGAAAAGGTTGTAAAGCACCCTGAGTGTTGACTTCAGATTCAAGTTCACCACGTCTGCAGGACACAAACAACAGATTCGCTGTTAAACAGACAGGGGCTTGAATATGTTACCTGTCATTGTGAAGGAACACAGTATGTTTAGTGAGAGTCATCAGGGGAAGTACAGTGTGCTGCATCAATTGAGGAACATCTCCATCTAGTGGATAATGTGGGTAACACCACGAACAGGTGCAGACAATGCGCTAGTCTGTTATGATGGCTAAAGGTTGTCGCTGATGTAACATTGCTGGCACTGATTTTTCTGGTACCTTCTGGTCGTGCTTTGGGTTTCTGTAATCCACCATCTTGCATGAGCTCAAAAGCAAATGCGACATTATGCACCTAGAGAAAAACAGAGAGAAAAGCACTCTAGCAATCTTTTCTTTAGTAATTAGTAACAAAAAACGGTTTTATATGTTATAAAATAGAAAAGCTCAGGTAATTGTGAGTTTAATGCCTTAAGGATTCCATAACCACCACATAATCAGACTTAAGAAGCCCGCATCAGACCACATCAAACCGCATCAGATTCCATCAGACTTCACGAGTCCACATCAGACCACAGACTCGTTAAGAAGTATTTACAATGTAATCAGACTGGCTCTGATAAGTTTTGATGTGGACTTGCTTAGTCTAATGTGGTCTGATATGTTGTGATGTGGTTTGATGCAGTCTGATGTGGATTCTTAAAGTCTGACAGGGTATGATGCAGTTTAATGAGGTATTTTAAAACAAACCAGACTTCATCAAACTACATCAGACCCTGTCAGATTTAATGACTGCACATTAGACTCAAGTCCACATAAGAACATATCAGCAAGTCCACATCAAACCATATGAGACTCCATAAATACTAATTGACTGATGTGGACTTGTTTAGTCTAATGTGGTCTGATATGCTGTGATGTGGTTTGATGTAGTCTGATGTGGATTCATAATGTCACAGGGCATGATGCACTTCTAATAAGGCATTTGAAAATAAACCTGTCCTCATCAAGCCACATCAGACCCTGTCAGACTTAATGATTTCACATTAGACTCAAGTCCACATCAGACTTCATAAATACTATTCGTCTGACGTTGACTCATCGAGATTGATGTGGTCTGATAATAGTCTGAACAGCATTCATGAAGTCTGATTGGTTCTGATGTGGTCTAGTATGGTGTTGTTTGATGTAGTCTGATGTGGATTCATGAAGTCTGACAGGGTCTGATGCAATTGAATGAGGTATCTGAAAACAAATCAAACCGCATCAGACACTGTAAGTGGTCGTGGTATTGAAGGTGTGAGAGAGCGCTGTACATTCACTCCCCCCACCAACAATCCCTGCCGGTACGAGACTCGAACCCACAACCTTTGGGTTATGAGTCCGACTCTCTAACCATTAGGTCACGACTTCCCCTTAAGACTTAAGTCCACATCAGACCCAATCAAACTTTATAAATACTATTCATCTAATGAGACTGATGTGGTCTGTGTGTGAAATCATGAAATCTGATAAGGTCTGATAATGGTTTGATGTGGTCTGATATGGTGTATTTTGGTCTGATGTAGGCTGATGTGGTTTGATGAGGTCTGATTTGTATTCATTGAATACCTCATCAAACCACATCAGCCTACATCAGACCAAAATGCACCATATCAGACTCAAGTCCACATCTAGCTCCATTAGACTTCATTCGACCCCAACAGAACAATTCAGTCCGCTTCAGACCTCACCAGTCCATAATAGACCACCCTATCGCACACTTACCTTCTGTTCAAAGCTTTCAGGCGTGAGGTAGAAGTTGTACAGCGGCACAAAGTAATTTTCTAACAATCCCATCAGCAACACCAGATAGACACCATCTGCAAACTTCCCACACACACACACATGAAGTGGTTTTTAAGCGGTTTTGATTGTAAAGATCTGTGTGAGAGTTAACAGATGATGTTTATACCTGTGATTCCAGCTCCGTCACCTCCAGGTTCAGTTTGTTCAAGTGTTTATTCACAAATGTAATCAGCGACTGAAGAAAAAGACATTGAAGGTTAATTTTGGATAATAATCAGTACCATCGCACAGAAGTTCTTGTCCCGTCCGAATCCAGTTCTTACCATTTTCACTACGTTCAGTTTGTCAGGTGCGTGATCCAATAACGTGTCAAAAGCATCACGTTCTGCAAATGACAATAAAATAAACTGTTTTTAGACCATTTTTTTAAAAACATACAAACCATCATAATACATTTGTGGAAATTCCAGATAAAACCAACTCCTGATGTTCACTAGTTTTATAGGTTCTACTTGAATAAAACAGGCCATTTTATACATATAGCTGGTCTAGATGGTTGATTAGCTGGACTACACTGGTTTCAATCTGTCAGATCACCTTGATCAAGCAGATTACGGCTGGTAAACCACCTTGGACCAGCAATGAACCAGCTACAATTTTCCAAAAACTAGACCTCTGTATGATCCTTAAGGAAAAACATGAAAATGTGTGTGAATACTATAGACTGTATAAAAACATGGACGTAGTGTCCATGACGTCAACCGTAGTTTTCTGAAGAGCGTTTTTGAAGCCTAAAGTAGGCGGAGCCGGCTATCGCCATTTTGGCAGCGAGTCACCGCACATCACTCCCGGATAATCGAAAATAGGCAAAGAGGCGGGAGCTGGCTGCTGAAACCTCGCCCACCTAGCTCGACGCCGGTGACAGCAGCGGCAATCCACCTGTCACTCAAGTGGCCACGCCCTTAATTATGCAGAACTTTAAGGCTTAATGTAGTTTAAACGGATGAGTTATTAAAAAAATTCACCCCCCTCACAGTTGTCATGAAGGGCAAAATTAGCTATATAGACCAAAATCATTTTTTGAACCAGGCTGTAAACGTGTTTTTTTCTGCTGTAAAATTGGGCATTTTAACATGGGGAGTCTATGGGATTGACTCCCTTTTGCAGCCAGCCTCTAGCGTCCAGTTGACGAATTACAGTTTAAGTCACTTCCGTGTTGGCTTCACAAGAGAGAGTGCGGGAGGTTGCTGCTTGGTGAATACTCACCTGATCTTCCGATCATCATTCTGTTGGAAACAGTGAACACAAAGTCAGCATCAGATCACACATTCAAAATACAAAAGCTACTTTTCTGTGTTAAAATCATCTTTCACCACTACTAGATGGCCACATTGGAGCGTCTTACTCTGTTGTGGTACTTGTGAGTTGTTTGGTCACATGAGCAGTCTGAAGGATTCCCTCTTTTTTCTGAGACAAACACAAACCTCTGTAATTAGGCTGAACTTATTTGATATAATGTTCAATATCACACTTTAATAAACTCGTCGTACCTTGACCACGATCACCCTGATGGACACATGCTCAGGTAAGCGGATAGGAGCCGCGTAGTAGATGGCCAGCGCCAGCAGCAGGTACACGATGGACACCAGGTTCTTAGAGTGGATTGCTGAGGAAGAGACAGAGACTTAACATCAACAATAAACATTTCTTTATTTTTGATAATGTATTTAAAGATTCATTTAATTAAAATCAAAATGGACTCAATTTACTTTCTTAATAAAGGTCTCTTGTGCACAATTTATAAGTGCATGTTACACGTAATAATAATACATATATACATATATGTTTGTTTTCATAATATTTAATTAATAGCTTTTTTTTATATTATAATTTTATTCCAGTTAGTAATTTTGTTATATGCTTTTGTCATTAATATTAGTTTTATATCTATTACTATTTAGGTTTATTTTTATTTCTTTTTCAGGATTAGTTTTTATTTATTTCCAGTTAGTTATATATACATATATATTTGTTTTCATAATATTTATTTAACCATTAAGAATGGAAAAAGGTCATGTTATTTTAGTATTATTTAGTATATTGTTTATTTGCTAAAAACAATATTAATATTTACAATTTTCATTTTAGTTAAATTTGTAAAAATGGTATGTGCTTTCGTCATTAGTATTAGGTTTTTTTAATATTACTATTTAGATTTAAGTTTTAGTTTTTATTCATCTCCAGTTAGTAATATACATATATATTTGTTTTCATAATATTTCATTTAACCAATAAGAATGGGAAAAAGTCATGTTATTTTAGAATTGTTTCGTATTATTTACTGTATATACTATAATGGTTTTTATTAATATTTTGAATTCACTTTTGTTTTTATATTTTCATTTAGTAACTTTTTTTGTAATTGTGTTACGTGCTCTTTGTCATTAGTATTAGTTATAAGGGTTTTTTAATATTACTATATAGGTTTAATTTATTTTTCTTTGCATTTCCGTTTTAGTTTTTATTTATTTACAGTTAGCAATTTTTTAACTTAAACTTATGTCAGTTACTTGCCCATTTCATTTTAGCTTTATACCAGTTAACAAAAATGTTTTTAATAGTTTTGGTTTTAGTTAACTATAATAACCCTGGTACAATTTAAGTCTTATTTTTGGGTGAACTGTCCCTTTAAATGCGAGTGTGTTTCAGCGCTCACAGTCGACACTCCACTCGGTGTTCCAGTCCAGCGGTCTGAGAACTCCATTAACAGCCTCTAGAACCGTCTGCAGTTTCTGCTTCTGTCCGATCTCTGACTGCGTCACCTCTGCCACATTTAGCTTATGACCCGACAGCTTCTCTGAAGGAGACGACACACACAGAACACCCTCACTACACTGAAAATACCACAGCAAAATGCCAAAACAGACGATGAACACGAGAAATATGAAGGGAAAGTTCTTTGTCTTACCGAACAGTTTCTGCAGCACCTGTCCATCATACAGATCTTCTTCAAGGTCTTTCACGATGATTCGGTCCTCCTCAAGTTCACTGTTGATCCAGTCAATGAGAACCTGAGAGGAAGAGAGAATAAGGATCAGTGGGTAGAATGGTAATTATGCAAAATGGGCGTGGCTTAGCAGCCCAGATGTTCACTCTAATTGGATGGGTGTGATAGTTTTTTTTATTATCATTTGTGATTTCTGTTAAGGTATTTACTGTTATTTACTGCTTAATCTTCAACATTTTTCACTCCATGTTAGAGTCTAGGCATTGTTGTTACTGCAAACTAAAACTAAAACTATTTTTAAAAAATATTTTCGTAAACTGAAATAAAATAAAATATATATAGTATTTATATAATATAAATATTAGAGGAAACTAAAAAAATAGAAATGTTAAAAAATTAGAAATGCTGCCTTGGCAACTAACTGAAATGATATGTTTAAGTTAAAATTACTACAATTAAAACTGAAAAATAAATTACAGTTTAATAGAAATATATATATATATATATAAACTAATAAAATTACAAAAGCACATAACAAAATTACTAAAATTAAACATTAAATGACCAATACTTAAATTGAAATGATAATTACTAGTATAAAAATAAAAGCTTATTTAAAATATTAATGAATGCCATAGTCTACAGTAAAACTGTAGAGGGCGCTGACTAAACAGATTTTAATGTCAAATTTAAAGTTCCATTGGCGTTACTGTCTTCATCTGCCATTTCTGTTTTTCTTTTCCACGGCATTAATTCTGAAATGTTACTGTAAGCAGTCAGAAAAGGCGTTTTGTACCTTCTGAAGGTCTTTAAAATTGAGGTCTTCTCTGGACGTGGGGTCTAGAATGGTCCTCTCTGCATTTTCCTCTGCAAAAATCAAGGAAGAAAGAAGAAACTCTTTAACACACTGTTTTTTTTAAAAGACAATTAGGTTGGTCTTGGGTGTGGGTGCATTTCACCAGCTGTCTTACTCAGAAACCAGGGTGAGTAAGAGACATGGAGGAAATGGGAAGTGTCCTCCACACCCAACACTACGGTTTAGGAGTTCTTAGTAATGCACTGCTTAAGTGCCAGCTTTATCTCAGATGTTTCTCTTTAAATTCTTAAGTAAGAGAATAAAAACAGACACAAAAAAATGAATATTTGCTGAAGATATACTCACCCTCAGGCCATTCAAGTTTGTTTCTTCATGGGAGCAGATTTGGAGAAATGTAGCAATGTATCACTTGCTCACCAGTGGATGCTCTGCAGTGAATGGGTGCCGTCAGAATGAGAGTCCAAACAGCTGATAAAAACATCACAATAATCCACAGCACTCCAGTCCATCAATTAACGTCTAGTGAAACAAAAAGCTGCATGTTTGTAAGAAACAAATCCATTATTACGATGTTTTTAACTTTAAACAGTTGCTTCCAGCTAAAATACAAGTCATCTCTTCTGAATCAGGAGAGAAATATGCTCAGATTAAGCACCATTTAAAAGTGAAAATAGTCAAAAATTCTAAACAAATATGTGCGTGTATTTTGATGTGAGAGGACAACAGGGGATGGACATTTCACTGGAGGAAGCGATATTATGGATTATGGACTCATATTTTGGCCAGAAGCGACCGTTTAAAGTTTAAATGTCTTACTGAAAGATTTGTTTGTTACAAACATGCAGCTTTTTGTTTCACAAGACGTTAACTGATGGACTGGATTGGTGTGGATTACTTGTGGATTATTGTGATGTTTTTATCAGCTGTTTGGTCTCTCATTCTGACGGCACCCATTCACTGCAGAGGATCCATTGCTGAGCAAGTGATGCAATGCTACATTTCTCCAAATCTGATGAAGAAACAAACTCATCTACATCTTGGATGGTCTGAGGGTGAGAACATTTTCAGCAAACTTGTAATTTTTGGGTGAACTATTCTTTTAACACAATCAGTAATACCTCCTTGTGATTTTTTTTTTTAAAGCTTTTACTCGTCTTGAAAAAGATCAAACGTGTCTAAATGGGACTATAGAGGTTGTTGGGGACATCTCTACTCACTAATCGCTTTCAAAGCCTTCTGTTTATAATCACGTTCTTGCTTACTATTCTAACTCAAAATGTCAGTGAACAATTTTTAAATGAAGACTACAAGGGTTGTAAGAAGCTTAGTGGTGGTGACGCTGAAGTCCTGAGACCGTAGTGTAGTTCATTTATACCATATGTTTGGCTTTTTGCATCTTACGATCGTATACGATTTGCGTATACGATCGTTGAAAGTGAAAGTTGTGTTCATTTGTGAAGATTGAAATCATAAACTTTTGTGAGCATGTTTTCTGGAATAATCTAAAAGCCAATGGAACTAGGGTGATGCTAACTTACACATATACGGCATCACTACAGCCCTCTATTCTGACCACTAGTGGAGGAGTGAGACATTACATTGGGTTTAATGGATGAGAAGAAGTCAAATGTTACCAAGCAGCGTGTCCTCAGGGAGCAGCTCTGGGTCGGTGTGCAGTAGGGGGGCGTTGATGGCGTTCTTACCATCTTCCTGAAGGTCACTCACTAAGAAGACAAAAGAAGACGACTAAAGCATCATAAGCACCATATTTTCTATCTAGGACATGTACCATGATAATACTATTGAAGTACCTTGGAATATAGTATTAATTCAATACCATGGTAAATATCAAGCAACCATGGTACACAGTAAGGGTTCCTATGATTGTCTGCATTGTTTCAGGAAAATATCTGTGACAGGCAGAGTGGATAATATCACGTAACTCACTGCCGTTTCAATTAATTAGCCTAATCAGCTGATTCATGAGTGACTCTCTCTCTCTCTTCCTCTGTCAGTTTATTACAGTTAATTTATAATGTGACTTGACCTCTCGTTCTATGGAAAACAGCCTCAGTTTAGTGCACTTCCTCTTAAATGCAAACAGTCATCAGGGTCGAATCCAACCATCAGAAAGAGTTCCTCCTGTATGCCACACACCCACACCAACACATACAGAGTCAGCAAGGATGCATTAAATGCATCAAAAATGACAGTGAAGACATTAATAATGTTGCAAGAAATTTCTATTTCAAATAAATGCTGTTCTTTTGAACTTTCCATTCATCAAAGAATCCAAAAAAAAAAGTATCAGTTTCCACAAAAATATTAAACAGCAAAAACTGTTTTCAACATTGATAGTAAGAAATGTTTCTTGAGCAGCAAATCAGCATATTAGAATGATTTCTGAAGGATGGAGTAATGATGCTGAAAATTAACATTTACGTGAAAAATATGACTGATTTGAATAAGATTTTAATACTGATGTCTGAGTGTAAAACTGCACACAGACCTATCATCACTTTATTCTGGTTAGCATTGACTGGCTAGCATGGTTAGCAGTAAGCCGCTGGTGGTAGAAGCTGTAACTACACCAACTGGAGTCTGGACCCAGAAAACAGCCATGTATTCTGATAATAAAATAGTTTGCAAGCTACATATATTTCTAATATTTCAATATATTATAGTAGAAGTTTTTACTGCCATCAAATGACCTTTGGAGACTCTTAAAAGTGTAAAATGAACTTATACTTTTCCTTTTGACATTATAAGGATAGAAAGCTGAATTCAAATCATACAGGAAACTATCACTGAGGCAGTGTTATTTTAGTATCATTGATGTACTATCATAGTTTTTGTTAATATTTTAATTTAGATTTTATTTTCATATTTTCTGTTTTAATTTGAATTTTAGGTATATTTTTTAATATAGTTTTTAGTTTTCATTTATGTAGTTTTAGTTATTTTAGTACTTAAAATAAACTTTGGCAACTACCTGCAATAAAATGTTAAAATATTATTTCCGATATTTTGAAGAATGTGGGTAACCGTTGCAGTTGCTGGTCCCCATTAACTTCCATAGTATGGAATGAATGAATGAATAAATACATACATACATATACATACAATGAAAGTCAATATGGTCCAGAAACTGTTTGGTTACCAACATTCTTCAAAATATATATTGTGTTCAGTTGAAGAAACAAACTCATACAGGTCTAGAACAACTTTAGGGTGAGTAAACAACTACTGAATTTTCATTTTTGGGTGAACTATCCCTTTAAGATGAATGAGAATCCTAACAGATTGCTTTTTCTTCCTGTCAACAGTACAGTCGAAAAATGACTTTAAGAGGATAATAAAAGTGTCATTCATGTTTTGTCATCAACCCCCCATGTAAGTGGAAACTCATATAAACATTTAAGGTCCAGAGGGACAGTTTCACATCGACAGTTCTTCATCCACCCTGCAGATCTACAGAGCATCCAGCATCTTAAGCCAAATCTGCATTTCCTGCAAGATTTACGCTTCTGCTTTTCATCCTAATTGTGCATTTCCCCTCTTGTGCACCATGAAACATGCCTCATTTTTTTAGGATTACAGTTCCGTCCATGTTTCACATACAGAAATAAATCCTCTAGGAACAGAAGCTATTTATAGTGATCAATGCTAATATTGTGTATTAAATACTACACAATAATAAATACTATATATACTGACCATACATATATTCATAAACAAATGCATTTTCATTTATATTAAATACTGTATATATGTATTTATAAAATATAATTGTTATATACATATATACATTATAAGTGTTTCTTATAAGAAACATTATATGATAATATATATAAAATAGTCTTAATATAATAAATAGTATAAATACTGTAATATTACGATAATGCTAGTGTGTTTACAAAGGCATATATATTCAGAGATAAAAAATATTGTATATTGTATTAGATATTTACAATGTAAATCTATAATATAAAATGTACATTAATTAAAAGATATTACATCATTGAACCATACTTTTGAATGAAAAACACCCTAAAATAGCCATGTACTAACTGCTAACCATAGTGAACATGCACACACTCTACAGGTTCTTGTGTACCAAACAGACCTGCTATCAAAACTATTCTATTATTATTACGTAACACAATCATTCCCTATATAATAAATACTATAATATTTTATAATAATGTTTCAGTGTATGATTGCAAAAGCATGTGTATTCATACATAAGTATATTTAATTTTATATCAAATATTTAACATGTAAATCTAACATGGCAACATACATCTGCATTCATTTAATTAAGATCTATTAAACTGCTGCACTATAAAACAGCCCAAAGTCTACCTTGCTTTCTTTTCTTCGTTCCACACAGTAGACCAGCCATGTCCCGTTAAACAGCGCTGAATCCTGCTAATGTCCTGCAGTGAGTCTCGGTGGCGAGTGCGAGTGTGTGTGTGTGTGTGTGTGTGTGTGTGAGTGTGAGTGTGAGTGTGAGTGAGTAAGGCCGTCAGTGTGGCTACAGCAGTCGCACCCGCGTCATCACATGTTATTTCTGTCCCTTTGAAAGCCCCCACCCTCACTGCTCTTGTTTCAATGAGGACGAGAGGCTGCTCTACACTCCACTCTTATGGAGTCTTATAGATGCAACATGACTGTATGATGAGCACACTAATGAGGGACTAACCAGTCTTAATATTCTAGTCTATTCTACAATGGATTAGACATTAAAATTTTTCATGCAACACATGAACTCTTAATGTTCAAAGGTTTCCAGATATTTGATTTGTGTTGTGTAATTAATTCTATTCTATTCTATAATTCGTGTTATTTCTGTCCCTTTGAAAGCCCCCACCCTCACTGCTCTTGTTTCAATGAGGACGAGAGGCTGCTCTACACTCCACTCTTATGGAGTCTTATAGACGCAACATGTGACTGTATGATGAGCACACTAATGAGGGACTAACCTGAATAACACTTGATGGAGAGACGATACACCTCTGCTTTTTATAATATTGTACATCTGTCTTAAATTTTTTTATCGAGCACAATAAAATAGAATTTTTGGTCTTAATATTCTAGTCTATTCTACGTTGGATTAGACATTCAAATTTTTCATGCAACACATGAACTCTTAATGTTCAAAGGTTTCCAGATATTTGATTTGTGTTGTGTAATTAATTCTATTCTATTCTATAATCCTATATTCAAGTTTTTCTGCAACACACAAAATCTTAATGGATCTTTGAAAATTTCCAGATCTTAAATGTCCATTGTCTAATTTATTCTATTCTATTCTATTCTATTCTATTCTGGATTAGATATTCAAGTTTTTTTGCAACACATAAAATCTTTGTGGCTCTTCGAAAATTTCCAGATCTTAAATGTCTGTTGTCTAATTGATTCTATTCTATTCTATTCTGCATTAAATATTCAAGTTTTTCTGTAACACATGAAATCTTCATGGATCTTCGAAGACTTCCAGATCTTGGAGGTGTGTTGTCTAATTCTATTCTATTCTATTCTATAATGGATTAGATATGTAAGGTCACTGAGACATTTAGATTATTGATTTATGTTATATATTAACAGTTCTGCAGTTCTGATGAATGACGACATTAATTTAATAAATTAGGTCTTTTCAGGAAGTCATCAATCTGCTCTCAAAGCTGATTTCTCACGTTCAAATTAATTAGTAAAAAGCTGCTGATCAGCAAGTGCAGTGGCTACACTGACACGACACAACAAACACTTCCCTGAGAAATCAATACACACTCACTGCAGTGTTTGTCAGCAGTGTGTGTGTGTGTGTGTGTGTGTGTCTGTAGGTCTTGGGGAAAGTTATTTATTACAAAGCAGACAAAAATAACAGTCCGGTCAGAGGAATGGAGTTGCTCTTAAATATAGCAGCACTTATTTGTGGGATCATTGGGATGCTGGAGTGGGAAATGGACACCGGATGAGTAACAGAGTTCAGATGTCAGAGAGAAGATGATTGTGTCATGTCAACCAAACTTCATGCATTACACACTGTCCAGTTAGTCTCCATATTAGACACTGCCCGTCATTAATCTCTGGATTATATGCTTTCAGTCATTTGTACCAGAAAACATTATTAAAACATTAATATTAATTTAAAAAAATTAATATGACAAAATTTGAAAGTTTTGTGCCAATCCTGTTTCAATGCTGTTTCAGGGATAAACTAGTTTGACAAGACCAATATATGTGAAAATTAACATAATGAAATACTTATAAAAAAAATAAAAAGTCATTGTTGTCGGAAACATTGAACCATTATTGCAATTTGACCAGAGCATTTCTCAAAAAAATGCATAAACATTTTTGAAAAACATAATTAAAAAAATATTTGAATTTCAATAAAAGCAAATTGGCTGATATTTTGATTTTTAAAAATAAATGTTTTGTTTTGTTTTTATTTCTAAAAATAATCATTTTAAGTGTTATCTGAGAATACTGAGTGGTGATAACCAACCAACTTAATATAAGTGAAAAAAATGCTCCTTAGGAAATACAACAATCATTTCATACCTTCACCATGACTTTTTACATTCATAAGCACACATTTTATCATCATAATCAGTGTATTAACACTGACGTAACCGAATTGTATTTTAGGAGCTGAAAACTATCCATTATGACAAACTAGACTTCTGCATTCTGATGAAAGCTATTTTTAACATAGCAACACTTTACCTCAGATAGCTCTACACAAACACAGCCACACGTCACTGATGCTCAATGTACAAACATAGACAAGAGTGAAACTTACTGAGATCCATGTTCCTCAAAGCTCTGAACTCGTCTGAGGACACTTAACAAATGAAGGCAACAACAGCCAGATCTGTCAGTACTCATACATCTGTACTCATACACACACAATAATATGCAAGTCAACATCCTGGCAGACAAACAAACACTCACACACATCCTTATATCAGAGGGTTTTCTGATATCAGCTTCTGCACAGCAGGGATGGGAAATGCTGCTGTCAATCATAACAGCTACTACTTTCCTGAAGAAAACAAACCACTCTTTCTAACAAATGTCCTCTGGATGGCGCTATAAATGTCATGTTTACTCTTGTACATAAAACAGCATCACTGCTTAACTAAAGTCACTCATCTGTAAGACATTTGACCAGCATACCATCAAATTTTCATCAAAAATGTATGACTGTATTTCCTCTTAGAGTTTTCAAACTACATCCACCAATCAGCAGAGTTCTGATTACAGACCATGCAGCCAGGATACCTTAGCAACCAGTCAAATACACTCTAGCAACCATTCAGAAACCCCTAGCAACAACCTAACAACCATCTCTATATTCAAGTTTTTCTGCAACACACAAAATCTTAATGGATCTTTGAAAATTTCCAGATCTTAAATGTCCATTGTCTAATTTATTCTATTCTATTCTATTCTATTCTATTCTGGATTAGATATTCAAGTTTTTTTGCAACACATAAAATCTTTGTGGCTCTTCGAAAATTTCCAGATCTTAAATGTCTGTTGTCTAATTGCCAGCATACCATCAAATTTTCATCAAAAATGTATGACTGTATTTCCTCTTAGAGTTTTCAAACTACATCCACCAATCAGCAGAGTTCTGATTACAGACCATGCAGCCAGGATACCTTAGCAACCAGTCAAATACACTCTAGCAACCATTCAGAAACCCCTAGCAACAACCTAACAACCATCCAGAACACCCAGACAACTATTCAGAACACCCTAGCATCCAGCCAAAACACCCTAGTAACACCCTAACAACCAACCATAATACCCTAGCAACACTCTGACAACCATCCAGAACACCCAAACAACTATTCAGAACACCCTAGCATCCAGCCAAAACACCCTAGTAACACCCTAACAACCAACCATAATACCCTAGCAACACTCTGACAACCATCCAGAACACCCAAACAACTATTCAGAACACCCTAGCATCCAGCCAAAGCACCCTAGAAACACCCTAACAACCATCCAGAACACCCATACGACACCCTAAAAACCATCCAGAAGACCCAGGCAACACCCTAACAACCAGCCAGAACACCCTAGCAAACAGGCAAAACACCCTAGCTACACCCTAACAACCAACCAGAACACCATAGCTAACAGCCAAAACACCCTAACACCATTTAGAAAACCCTAGCAACACCCTAACAACCAGCCAGAACACCTTAACAAACACACTAGCAAGCAACACCCGAAAAACCATCCAGAACACCCATGAAACATCTTAACAACCAGCCAGAACATCCTAGCACAACACCCTAACAGCTATTCAGAAAACCCTAGCAACACCCAAACAACCAACCTGTACAACCAAGCAAACAGTCAAAACACCCGAAAAACCATCCAGAACACCCATGAAACATCTTAACAACCAGCCAAAATACCCTAGCAACACTCTAACTACAATCCAGAACACCCATGCAACACCTTAACAACCAGCCAAGAGACCCTGGCAACACCCTAACAACCATCTAGAACACCCAAACAACTATTAAGAACACCTTTGAAACACCCTAGTAACCAGCCAAAACAACCTAGTAACACCCTAACCACCATCCAGAACACCCATGCAACATCCTAACAACCAGCCAGAACACCCTAGCAACACCCTAACAACCAACCTGAACACCCTAGCAAATAGCCAAAACACCCTAGTAACACCCTAACAACCAACCAGAATACCCTAGCAACACTCTGACAACCATCCAGAACACCCAAACAACTATTCAGAACACCCTAGCATCCAGCCAAAGCACCCTAGAAACACCCTAACAACCATCCAGAACACCCATACGACACCCTAAAAACCATCCAGAAGACCCAGGCAACACCCTAACAACCAGCCAGAACACCCTAGCAAACAGGCAAAACACCCTAGCTACACCCTAACAACCAACCAGAACACCATAGCTAACAGCCAAAACACCCTAACACCATTTAGAAAACCCTAGCAACACCCTAACAACCAGCCAGAACACCCTAGCAAACAGGCAAAACACCCTAGCTACACCCTAACAACCAACCAGAACACCATAGCTAACAGCCAAAACACCCTAACACCATTTAGAAAACCCTAGCAACACCCTAACAACCAGCCAGAACACCTTAACAAACACACTAGCAAGCAACACCCGAAAAACCATCCAGAACACCCATGAAACATCTTAACAACCAGCCAGAACATCCTAGCACAACACCCTAACAGCTATTCAGAAAACCCTAGCAACACCCAAACAACCAACCTGTACAACCAAGCAAACAGTCAAAACACCCGAAAAACCATCCAGAACACCCATGAAACATCTTAACAACCAGCCAAAATACCCTAGCAACACTCTAACTACAATCCAGAACACCCATGCAACACCTTAACAACCAGCCAAGAGACCCTGGCAACACCCTAACAACCATCTAGAACACCCAAACAACTATTAAGAACACCTTTGAAACACCCTAGTAACCAGCCAAAACAACCTAGTAACACCCTAACCACCATCCAGAACACCCATGCAACATCCTAACAACCAGCCAGAACACCCTAGCAACACCCTAACAGCCATTTAGAAAACCCTAGCAACACCCTAACAACCAACCTGAACACCCTATCAAATAGCCAAAACACCCTAGTAACACCCTAACAACCAACCAGAATACCCTAGCAACACTCTGACAACCATACAGAACACCCAAACAACTATTCAGAACACCCTAGCAACCAGCCAAAACACCCTAACAACCATCCATAACACCTTAGCAACTGACCAGAAAACACCTATTTGAACACCATAGCAACACCCTAACAACCATTTAGAACACCCTGGCACCCACTCAAAAGACTATATCAACCACTTAACAGGGCAGTCACTTCAAACTGCAAAAGTATTCAGAATTCACAAGCTCAAAATAACCGTCAGACTTTCAGCCAAAGCTTATCTTACTTTATCAGGCCAGAATTCAGCGTTTCATGGCTGCTACAATGGCGCTGAATACTTACTGAAGCACTAAATAATCTATTAAGATTCTTTGAAAGTTCCCAAAAAGCATCCTCCTGAACAAAAGAGTCACTAAAGAGCCTTGAACACATCGTGTCACTCCTGCGTGACTGTCTGGAGGTTAGAACACAACAACCACTCTATTCCACAATGACACACACACACACACACACACACAACATTACTGTGCAGCTGTTCACACAGATGGAGACTGGAAGGGGTGAGTTTGATCGAAAATACATAATAAAATACAAACTAAAATACAAAAAATGCAAAATAACAAATACAAAATAACTCACCAAAAATGCAGATAGATAGATTTTTAACTCTTGAGAGTTTAAAACAATATAAGTAAACAGGACAAAGCAGTCCACCTCATTTTTATGTGAATAACCTTGAGCTCCTGACCTGGATATTTCTGTCCCAGACAACAACACCACAATATAGCTTATGTTATGCTGATATAAGAAGAGTAAATCATAATCATTATAAAACTAACATTGCACCAGTCCAGTAGAATTATTTATATTAATATAAATAATACAATTGGTTAAATATCCTGCAATAAAAGAAGCATTTTCATAGATTCATAAATTCGAATATTGATCAAGTGCAACACCATGGACAGCGATAAAAATCAATCACGGCATGATGTGCTCATCTAAATATATTATTTTCTCCTTTTCTTTAAGTTACAATATCCTGGAAAACATTACCTTCTTTCAGCTTCTTTTTGCGAACTAACGTTCCCCCCAGTTTTCCCAGCAGCGACTCATCCTTCTTCATCTTGCCCGGCTGTCCGGACGGTTTGGTGGGAATCGCGGCCATCTGCTCCGCTGCGGCTTCAGTCACAGAAACAGAACGAGCGAGAAGAATGGAAATTAGTATTGTCTGTAAGGGGCGGGGCGGGGCATAGCGGCCTGAAACTTGCTAAAATAATTATTTTACTGTTTTAACTTTTTACGATGTACTTTAAATTAATTAGGTATTAAATTTACTCAGTGTCATTTATCATATGAAAAATATTGTCTAGATCGGTGCTAAGGATGAGCGGCGATGTCACGTGGTACATGTTACTTTTCTCAGCGCTGTTCGACTAATCGGTTTACTGAAAATTATCGGTTTTTTTATTTAATAGGGAGTAAAGAACTTGTTTATGCATGTTTAACGGGTATTAATAAGAATTAATAGCCATTAGTCAGTGTAGCGCTGTTTAATGTTTAACAGGAATGAAAACGAGACTGTGAGGGACAGAAGTACAGTGTGTACAATTGATTGTAGTGTAGTTTAACAAGAGGCCAGTAGTTCAGCTGACAAAACATATTTAGTCTTTCAGTAGACAAAATCACCATAAAACAGTTTGAAAGTTGTTAGTTTCGAAAATCACATGATATAGTACCTCTAGAGCGTAACATTGTAAAGTCATACAAAACATTGTGAAATTCAATAGGGCGTCTAACCTGATTAAAATCTATAGATTTAGGTGAGTATACTCTTATACGATAACACAAATATCACCAGTAAGACAGAAAAAGTTCTAAATGCGATTCTAAATTGAGGATTCTAAAGATTTTAATCCAATTGGAAACAGCTATAAACTGGTGACATTTGGAAAAGCATCACATGCCATAAACAACAATACTGATCATGAAAAATAACAGCAAACCATTGAAAATAGATGATAAAATGGGCATGTCTCTAATACTATTTGATAATAACTGTCTTATAATGAAAAACAAAGATTCAGAAAATGAGAAAATATAACTTTGCATACTTACCCTTTGCTCTGGGTGTGGTGAAGAATTTAACAGAAAGCAGCACCGAGGTAGTGTAATATTAGTTTTTAAAAAAAAGGAAGTATGAGCAAATATTCACTGTGGATATATTCCGAGTCAGGCATAGTCATATCTGGAAAAGTGCCGTAACATCTTGAGCCACACCCTTACAGTCAGTCATAGAAAGAAACTAAACACACACACAACACACATCACCTAGCGAAGACATCTATTGTTATTATATAAAGCTAGTCATAATTATTAACCCTAAAAGACAACTTTCTGCATCTAAAAAAAATACTGATCTATTTACATTTATTCATTTAGCAGACGCTTTTATCCAAATGAGGAAAACAAGCAGTTTATAATACATAATTCAAAATGTATAACATTTAAAATTTTGCTTACATCCTCAAATGGAGGTTTTGTCAGATTTAGCTCACTTCTAACTAAACAAACCTTATACAAGCAACAAGGTCAAACAACCTGTAACAGGTTCATTTTTAATGCCATACAAAATTTACAAAATACAAAAAAGTGACTATTTTCCATAACTGAACATCAAAACGCAGGTCGTTCAACGTTCCAGAGGTTTCCATCAGCTTTCCAAAACTGCACAAACAAAAAATAATAATTAATTTATTCATGTAAGAGTACATTAAGGCATTCTAAGGTCACAAAAAAAAAGATTTTAAGTGATAATGATAACTGACCTCCAGGACGACGCACATTTTGCCTGCAGCCAAAGGCATTAGCAGTTGGGTGAGGTGGGCAAAGATCTCAGGAAGAGCACACATTTCACCCTGAACCAGAACAGACAGCAGTGTTAACTGAGATCAACCAATACGGCCCATCAAACATGGCAGAAACTTTTGGAAACACTGTGACAGGTGCAGCTTTCAAGGATTAAAGGAGTAGTTCACCCAAAAATTTAAATTTATCGAAAAAATTACTTAGTCTCAGGCCATCCAAGATGTAGATGAGTTTCGTCATCAAAGCAGATTTGCAGAAATGTAGCATTACATCACTTGCTCACCAATGGATCCTCTGCAGTGAATGGGTGCCGTCAGAATGAGAGTCCAAACAGCTGATAAAAACATCACAATAATCCACAAGTAATCCACACCACTCCAGTCCATCAGTTAACATCTTGAGAAGCGAAAAACTGTGCGTTTATAAAAAACAAATCCATCATTAAGGCATTTTCTGGTCAAAATATGAGTCCAAAATTCATATTAACGCTTCCTCCAGTGAAAAATCCTGTTGTCCTCTCTCATCAAAATCCACCAAAATATGTGTTTAGATCAGTTTCGGATTGTTTTCACTAATAAATGGTGCTTGATCTAAGCATATTTCTCTCCTTATCCAGACGAGAAACATTTTCACTGGAGTAAGCGTTGTTATGTATTATGGATTCATATTTTGGTAAGAAGCGACGGTTTAAAGTTAAAAAGTCTTGATGATGGATTTGTTTCTTATATGCGGCTTTTCGCTTCACTAGACATTAACTGATGGACCGGACTCGTGTGGATTACTTGTGGATTATTGTGATGTTTTTATCAGCTGTTTGGACTCTCATTCTGACGGCACCCATTCACTGCAGAGAATCCATTGCTCAGCAAGTCATATAATGCTACATTTCTCCAAATCTGTTCTGATGAAGAAACAAACTCATCTACATCTACTTGGATGGCCTGCGAGTGAGTAAATTCTCACTAATTTTCATTTTTGAGCAGTTTCTTCAAACAGAATCCAGAATAGAAAATCTCAGGTCAGGAGCTCAGACAATCACAGATTTAAAAAGAGTCTCTTACTTCTGGGTCCCCGATGGCTGAATCAAAACCAGCACTGACCAAAACCAGCTCTGGGTCAAACTGAAAGAGAAAAGAAATGTGCATTAGCTTGACTAAGACACTCAGAAAACAGTCTAATGGCCTAAAGGTTGTTCTCGTGCAACAGGTACCTCATACGCAGCGGGTAAAAGAACATGGAAGAAAGCAGCTAGATCAGTCGCTGTTCGTCATGCCCACCTGCAGGAAACAAGCACAGCATAGAAAATCTTTGTTAAATATTATTTTAGTTGATCTGCTTTTAAAAAAGAATATATTTTTATTGTAACCAGTGAGAATGGGTGATTAAATGTTGAATTGATTGGCATGCACTGCTGGTATGAAACACACATTTATGACAGAGTTTGATGGTTTCTGAGCATTGATTCAGCTTTCACTCGCCTTGTTCCAGGGGAGGTTCATGTTAAAACCGGATCCTTTGCCTTTCCCAACGCTGGAGTAGTCTGACTCAGGGAGATTGGGCCAGAAGGTCTGGTGCTCGTAACGATGCCAGGAAAAATAGAGCACACTAGGAAATAAACAAACATTGAGTGCTCATACTAAGGAAAAATGGATGTGCTATGGACATAAATAATTTCTCAATCTGCACAGCTCATTGAGGAGATGTCTTTAATTTTTTAGAGTTTTTATCTAGTGGATGATAAAACAGGTGGGAAAAATCTAATTGAAATAATTTAATAATAAATAAATAATTTAATCATTTGATAAAATACTAAATTTTAATTTATAAAATAAAATTAAAAAATAATACAACAAAATGTTAAATAAAATAATAAAATACAATTAAATAAAATCTTTCATAGGCTTTTTCATAGGATTCTTCAGAAAATTGAGACATCTAGGCTTGTAAACAATCTTGTTCATCAGAAGGAAGATGGACTCACCTTGGGTCCTCTTCAAAGCAGTACTGGACACCCTGTCCATGGTGGACGTCCCAGCCCACAATCAAAACCCTGGAAAGATCCAGAAGCTCAAACTCATCTGTATGACAAACGGAAGATCTTATGCAAAATCTGTAATATTGAGTTCTCCTTCAGTGAGTATTCCAGGTGTAAATTAGTGTTTGTTGTACAGCAGTGCAGGATGTTACACCCCTTCACCTGTTCAGGTTGTAGGTCTTCTTAGCATAAAGCGCAGCGATGGCCACATTATTAAACACACAGAAACTGTTCGCAGCGGAGCGCTGACTGTGGTGTCCCTGGAGGCCTGAAGGTCACAAAAAGAGAAAAGAGGGGAGTGAACAAAAAAGAGGTACTAAAAAATAGGGATTAACATATTATGTTGTCCACTGACCAATATGAATATGGATTGATTTTCTATTTAAGTGTCCAATAACAAACATGCAGAAGTGATGACTACTTATTTAGTTTTTTTAACAGAATAAAATCCATTCAAATCGTTCATTACAAATATTTTATTTTACAAATAGTAAATTTTTATAAATGTTCTTATCTATCTTATAATAATAAACATTTAAATATATTTTTTAATAAAAAAATGACATTCGAATATTAAATTCACTATTAAATTAAAATGTTGAATGTAAATTTTATTAAATAATAATATTTAATATTAACAATTAAATATTCTTAGTACTAGTAGTAATAATAATCTTATAATAATGTATTATTAAATTAATACATTATTAATATTGTTAATACTAAAATAACAATAATTCATTCATTTTTAAATTAATGCTAAGTTTAAATGTAATTTAATGCTATTAGTTTTTAATATTAACATAACTACTTATTGTTAATAATAATAAAAATAGTATGAAATCAAAATATTAAATGTATACATTATTAATATTTTTAATACTAACAATAACAACAATATGAATACATAATTAAATGTATTATTAAATTAAAATGTTACATTCAAGATGTATTACATATTACTAATATTAGTATTAATAATTATTGTAAATAATAATAATAAATAATTAAATGAATATTTAAATGAAGACCATTACATGTAAATATTATTATATATTATTTATATTGTTAATAACAACAACAATGTTTTATTTTTAGTTTCACTTTCATTTTAGTTTACTTTAAGTTTCGTTTTAGTTTCAGACTGAACTTAGAGTAGTCCTGCCTTAAACTCACAGAACCAGCGAAGCAACATATTGCAGATCTGTTTAGCGTCGAGTGGGTAAGACATTACACACTTCACCTTTAAGCAGATGGTCTTCTTGACGGATATCTCAGTGACACCCTGCTCATTTATTTCCAATCCCGAAAGCAGCAGCTGTTAGTTGTGTGCTCACCTGACCAGTGCCATGCAGTTCCTGACCTCTCTCTTCATCACGCTGTCCACCAGCTGCAGTGTGGCGCCCACGGCCAGCGTAGCACAGTGATAGATGTTCTGCGGTCACATGAGAGACTGTGTTCGGAAGCGTTCACGTCTGCAGTCACCCGAACCCAACAAGCATCAAAGCTCTGGACTTACCTGATGGAAATAGACGTCGTTGTACTGCTTTGAAAACGCCATCAGCTCTTCCACGCTCATTTTGGGAGTCTGTTTAACGGCCTCCAGATATTCCTCACTAAAGTAAACACAAAAGATTTTGAAACCAAACTCAATCATATAGCAATAGAAATGGGGCCTGGTTTAAGTTCACATGCCAAAACTCGAAAACCTGTGTGCACCTGTTTGCACCGCTCTGCCACGCCGTGAGTCTTTAGTGCTTCATAAGACACGGTGAACCGCTCAGGCACCTCGATCTCACAGACGGGACTGGACAGAGCAATAAAAAATAGATTAATGTGAAAAAAAACAGACAACGTCGATCCTTTGGGAAGAGTTTTTGACAGAATCTGCCAAGCAAGCAAAAAAAAAAAAAATCAGCCGATTTAATCAGTCTATCACTATCAACTATGGAATTATTAAATTAAGCAAATGTAGTAAATCAGTGATAGTGATATTAGTAACTAATACAATTTTATAATTAGGGTTGCAAAAAGGTGGAAAATTTCCAGTAAATTTCGGAAATATGCCAGAAATTTTGGAAACTTTCCAGGATTTTTTTTTTTTTGAATATTCCAGGGATTTTTGGAAAGTTTCCGGAAATTTTCCACCCCTTTGCAACCCTATTTATAATTGACTTAAAGGTGGGGTAAGCGATTTTTCAAAAACGCTTGAGAAAACTGATTCGGGCCGACTAGCAAAACAAACTTGTAGCCAATCAACAGTAAGGGGCGTGTCTACTCAGGATGTGGAGGAGAGAGCGTTCAGTCCGAGCCGAGCGACAGAAAGATAGAGATGGCGGATAAAAAACAAAAGAGGAAAACGTCTGCGGAACAAAAGAAAGCTTAAGGCAAGAAGCCGTGTAAATATCGGATCAGCTTTCCAGCGCTGGAGAGAACTCAAGGAGCGGAAGGCCTGCGATCGGACGCAGAGGTTGCTTTGTTCCTTCTCGATAAGTGAGTAACACCGTGTCTGTGCCGCAAACAGCTAAAGTCTGTCTAGTACACTGGATGCGACAAAGCGACCGTTGAAAATCATTTGAAATTTGTGTCAATATGTCATTAATAGAATGCGGCAGCAATTTTCTGTCGGGATTTGTCGTGTCGTGCCGCATCCAGTGTAGGCCATAGATATGTATATATATCTATGGTGTAGACAGCATCACTGATTATAATGGGTTCTATAGTATTTTGTCACGCCGCGCCACTCGCGTCCGGTGTAGACACGGTGTAACATTGGTTTTGCTTTGTTTCACAGAACTATTTGTTGCCTGGGTTGCGTATGAATGTGTGGGGTGGAGCTATCAAAATAGGGGCGAAACCCTTTTGGTGTAGGGGCGTGTTTGTTTTAGTGATTTCAAATGTCAACATTGGGTACCAGAAATCACTTACCCCACCTTTAAATCTGCAATTATTACTCTTTGGTTACTAAAAACACATAATAACAATACTTTGTGTTAATTTAGTATCATTGAGATAATATTGTAGTTTTTTTTTTTTATATTATGAATTTGTTTTTATTTTTGTATTTTCCATTTTCATTTTCATTTGAGTAATTTAGTGTTTTTTGTCATTTTATTAGTTATTGTTTAATTAGTTTTTATTAATTTCAGGTTTATTTTTAGTTATTTTAGTTCAAATAGATGAAAATGAGCAATGTTGCTTTGTCAGCTAGCTGAAATAAAATAAGCTTGTTTTTCAGTTAGCATTTATTTTATTTCAAGTAACGTTTTTTTATGGTTTCAGTTTAAGATTTAGTTAACTATAATAACCCTGTTTCTCACTAATAAAATTAATGTTTGAAACCAATAGTTATGTTTTTAGTATTGAAAATGCTCATTCCTGACATCTGATTGCAATCTAGTACAAAATGCAAACCAAATATTTGTCATTTGGATTTAATTGTGTATGGATGTCAGTTTCACATATCTTAACACATTTCAGAAATCGATTTTTAAAACGAACCGAAAATATCTTGAAATGGCATTTAATTATAATGAATAACAAAATATGAAACTAACAGACGGTTGAAACAAATTCACAGATATGAAAAACATAAAAACTGCTGTGGTACTATCATAATATCATGTCTAAAACAATAGCATAATAGCATGAGACTTTTGTAAGAGGCGACCAGTAAGTGATGAGGTGACTTACTCTGTCCAGAGGAGTTTATAACGGCTCATCTCCTCATCAAAGATCAGCGCGCTTCCTGATGCCATTTAAACACTCTGCTCTGGATTTCAATTAAAAAACGACTGATTAATAACTGTAAATTATCATTTCAATCACTCACGCGAAAGCAGGTGATGTCAAAGACCCTTCTAAGTGCAGTTTTGATTCTTGTTCTTCGCTCGGTGATCGCGGAGCGCCTGTTGCATTACCGCCCCCTACCGGGTGATCACGTGAACTGATACAAAATCAAATAGAAACACTCAGACAAACAGCTCTTTACGCTACAGTCAAAACGATTCTACACTACCTATCTTTTGGAAGAGACTTATTTTCATTTATTTAACTTATTTTGTAAAGCCTTGTGTATTACTGTTATGTTATTACTGACCATTTGCTTGTGCATGTTTCTTTGTTTAAAATGTTTGTTTTTTATAACTTTATATAGTAATTCTTTTAATGTCAGTCTTTTACTGATACTTGCCAAATTTCATATTCACAAAATTTAGTAAATACACGCTTAATACACTTTTCACTCTGAGTAGATATATGTTTTTAACAATGTCCATCAATGTACAATTTGTTGTACAAATGTACAAAATACTCTGTATTTTTTTTTTTCAGAAATCCACTAATATATCAAACACAATGTAATTTCCACATCTCAAATATGTGAATTTGAACAGTAATGATAATAAATGAAGACAAGGTAAAAATTGTTTTTCCAAGAGTTTTATTGCACATTATTTAATTCACACATACATCACTGTCACATGGTACCACTTACTTTTATGCTCACGGTTAGGATGATGTGGTTAGGATGGACCTAAATGACAAAACACAATTTTCTGATGACAGAATCACAATAAATAAAAACCTTTATATTTGTTAAAAAAGAGTGACTAAAAGGTCCAGAATGTTTTTTTATATATATATATAGGAATATTGGGTTCTCAGAGCAAAAGAGCAGTGACATCTGAGGATTTTTCTATGAAAAAATAATTAATTAAATTAATTAATAAATAAAATATTTCATCAGTTGACCACAATTAGATATGAATATTAAAAGGTAAGATCAGATGATTTATCAAGCTATTATTATTTTAACATTTAGATATGTACAGCAAAAGGCCATGTGACAGAAAAGATACTGTACGGGGTTCAGAGTTTTCCTCTTGAACCATTTTTGCTTAAAATAAGTATCTACTAAACACAAACAAACAATGTACATGATAATCAAAACAAAGTTAACAAGTTTGCTGTCTTTCCTTGCCATCTACAAATAATTTTCCCAATTATATCAATTATGTTTATTTTAAAATGCTCTTAACATGCTGATTACTGCTAAATGTAGATGCAAAAAATTGTCATGTCGCAAACCTGGTTTGAACGATCAGATATATTTGCAGCATTGTTGTTTTCTGCTGCGTTTTAGCAAAAGTATCAATGTATTTTGCCGCTCGCTGTGTTTCTGCAACTGTTGTAAAAATAACCGCGTCATCTGCAGATAATGTGGTCTGGAATGGAGATCTCACCTTTCTGAGAGCCGATCCATGACGCTGCCTTCATGGCCACAAACTGCCACTCCACCTGCTGCTCTATTTTACAGCCGTATAACCAGATCAGAGCCAGGAGAGTGGCCCATACTGACCCATCCACCTGTGTACAAACCATCATCCACTGCATTTGTTACTGGACACTGCACACAATCATCACTGTCTTATTATTTCATCACAACTCTCACCTGTGCTGGTTTCTGATTGGTCAGCTCATCCTCCGTCTTCCCAAACACATCAGCCAGTGTGGCGTCCAGATCCCAGCAGCCTGACGCCTTTTGGAGAGAAACCAGCTGCAGTAACGGGTCCTTTTGGGGCTCAGGAGCAGCTGAACACACACACACACAAACAAGTTTTACACTGCACAGTGTTCAGTAAGTAAGCTAGTACTTTCCAAACATACCCATTGTGTACATCTTGTGTGTGTGTGTGTGTGTGTGTGTGTACCATCATTCTTGCTTTCAGAGTCTGTCTGATCAGATGGGGAGGTCGCAGTCGCAGAACCACGGCGGAAGAAATTCTGGATCTCTGCAAATGACAACAATGATCATTAACCATGAGGAGATGCTGCATTTGTGTTTTAGTAAGCTTTAGTGACGCTGCATATTCATTGTGTAACTTGTCATGAATCTGTTCTTCTGTCCGGGTGCAGTCACGGAAAAAAAAGAAAAGATCTCTAAAATGAAAACTATGTTTTTTCAGAACAAAGATTAACATTAACAAAAGACAGAAAATTTCCACAGATATGAACACATTATGACTGTGAATGTTTATTTGAGTTGTTACTTGTCTGCTTTTCCTTCACTATTTTAAAAACATATTTAAAAATGATATATGTAGTTTACATATATATATATATATGTGTGTGTGTGTGTGTGTGTGTGTATGTGTACAGTATCTCAAAACCTGCAGTAGTGTAAATGACCATTCAAAATGAGTTTAAGCCTGTCTCCCTACTTGTTTTCAAACTCAAGTCATGTGAAAAGGCCTTTCAGTGATTTATTCTGTACATCTGAATATGTCTGGTTCACTTACCTTCTGGTACCCAATTAGACATTTTTAAGAAAGCTCGCTCTGTGAACGTTCTCAGGGTCTTCTTTTTTGAGCATCGAAACGATTGTTCATCTGCAAAGCCTGTCAAAACATTCAGACATTGAGGAATAACAAAAGAGAACAAACACAAAGAAATATATATGTAAATAAGCAAAACAAGCAAGCAAACAAGAAAAGTTTTTTAAGACTTTGTTCGCTTACATGCAGAATATTGTGACGCGTGGGTTCCTAGTTCAGCTGAAGAAAAAATAACACACACAAAATTATATTATATATTATTTGTTTACAAAACTTAAATTATGACAAACAAAGTGTGTCTGAATTTCTAGTTTAATCGACTGGTAGTGTGTATCATTACATACAAGTAACAGACTGTTGTTTGTCTTAACACATAGTACCATCAGACTTCCTAGAAGCAAATCTGAAAACATTTGATTTCACATCTTAATGAGGTGAACACATCAAATAGTCAAGTGACAGTAAAAGCGATTTATACACACAATGAGCACATTTACATGCACACTAATACGCTGACAACTACCATCATTTTACTGAGAAAAAAAACATGGTTTACAGGTTTACATGCAAATCAATAACCCAGCAATTCAAGTAAACCACATTTACAAGACTTTATTAAAGTCCCTCTGCAGTCACTAATTTTATCCATTAAAACTCATCTTTGATAATTAAAATAACATATTTAAATGTTTATTTTTCCTGTGAAAAAAACAATCTAAAATTTCTATGACTGTACCAATTGTCCTATGGCAGCACGAAATGAGAACATATTTTTATAATTTCTTGGGTCAAAAAAAAAAAGAGTTGGAAGTCTGAGATATATTTCCTTCTCTCCTACTGCAAAACACTCACTGTGGCTGAATGTGCTTAAATTTGCCACAGGGACGCTTTCCTGTCACATATCACACGTACACTTCAATAAGCTGATGGAATGCAGGTGAAAACAGGGTGATGAGCAAAAATCTTTATGCTTAAATAACAGATTATTGTCTTACCACAATTTGCTTGCATCATGGCAATTACTAAAGACAAATCTGAAAAACATTTGATTTCATATCTTAATATGATACATTAAATCAGTCAAATGACAGTAAAAGCGATTTATACACACACACACACACACACACACACACACATACAATGAGAGCACTAACCGCGTGTCGGCACTCTTCTCTGCTGCAGGGGTCCTTTCACAGTCTGTCTGCTGTCTTTATTAACAGCAATGAAGGCTGTATGAACACTGCTCACTCCTGCCTGAACACTGAGCTCCACCATCCTGCTCCTGATGCCCTCAACATCTGCAGCACCTGACCTCTCCTCCAGCTCCAGAGAACGGATCAGGGTCCGAGCCGCCAGCCGGTGGATGGACAACCTGCAGAAACATGGAGGAAATTTGTTGAATTATTATTGGCTTAGAAAAGCAAACAGCTGATTCAACTGCAACTGAAAAATAGAATATATTTTATTTAACAAAAAACTAACATTTGATACAATGTGTTGAGGATAAAAGTAATGCACTACTATATTGTGTTACATACTATAAAAATAACTCATTAAACTATTTTTGGAGAGATGATGCAACAGCTATGAGTAGGAAGGGAGCACTTTTCCATTATATCTCTCAGTAAATAAACTAAATAAATAAAGCATTACTTATTTGACACTAAGTAACTCAGATAGGGAAGCACAGATATTCTGTATAAATAAGCCAATAATTATTATTATCTTACAGCTGAAAACCACTAAATGGCTGATCTTAAAAAGCTATATTATTCTGTCTAAAAACAATGCACTAAATTGATAATCAGTTTAGGTATCACAATATGCAGTCAAATATATGGGCAACTATTCATTTTACACATAAAAAGGTTTAAAGAATTACAACCCCAGTTCCAAAAAAGCTGTGACGTTTGGCAAAATGCCATAAAATCACGAATATGTGATTTGTTCATTCTCTTTAACCTTTATTTAATTGTCAAAAGTACAAAGAACAGATTTCCAATGATTTCACGGGCTAACTTCATTGTATTTTGTAAATATGAACAGATTTTGATTTTGATGGCTGCAACTCACTCCAAAAAAAGTTGAGACAGAGGCATGTTTACCACAGTCATCTGGAAATTAAGGAATGCTAATTTTTTAAGTTTTGCAAGCAAAATTTCCCCCCAATCTCACATGATACAAGACTTCAGTTGCTCATCTGTAGTCATCGTTCTCTGATTCTCCTTATCATGATGGGCAGTACATTTTCAATAGGAAACAGATTTGGACTGCAGGCAGGCCAGTAAAGCACATTCACTCTGTGACTACAAAACCACGCTGTTGTAGCACATGCAGAATGAGACCTGGTATTGTCTTGATCTAATAAGATGTCATCTTGATGGCAGTATGTGTCTGTACAATCCCAATATATGCAAGTCACCCATGCCGTTTGCACTAATAAACCCCCATACCATGACAGACGTCTGCTTTTGCACTTGTCGCTGATGAAAGTCTGGATGGTCCCTTTTGTCTTTGCCACTGAAAATTTGATGTTTGTTTTCCCCAAAACAAGTTAAAATGTGGACACATCTGACCACAGCACACATTTCCACTGTCTTTTGGACCATATGAGATGAGTTCGGATCCAGAGAACTCGTTGGCGTCTCTGCCTAGAATTGATGTATAGATTTCTCCTTGTGTAAATAGAGATTCAAGTTGCATTTCTTGAAGCAGCGGCAGACTGTGTGAAGTGACAACGGTTTTCCGTAGTACCCCCAAGCCCATGTGGCTATATTTCACACAGCAGCATGACGTTTTTCATGCAATGCCATCTGAGGGCTCAAAGGTCATGCACATTCATCTGAGGTGTCCTGCCTTGCCTTAGGCATGCTGAGATTTCTCTGGATTCCCTCAAACTTTTCACAATATTATGCATGGTAGGTGGTGAAATACCAAATTCTTTGCAATTTTGTACTTAGAAATGTGATTTTAGATTTTCTGACAATTTTGTCATGAAATTTGGCACAAAGTAATGAGCCATGATCCAGCTTTCCTGGCCAAGACTGAGATGTCCCTTTTACACCCAATCATAATCCCCTAACCTATTACAAATTCACCTGCTTATTGTGGACTGTTTCAAAACAGTTTAACATGGATATTCTATAATCTTTTCACTTTTATTAATTTTCACTTTTCTGGAGTGTGTCACAGCCATCAAAATAAAAAAAATTATATTTACAAAATGCATTTTAGTTGGCCAGTAAAACATTGGAAATCAGATTCTTGATTTTATTGGATTTTACAAAACATGGCAACTTTTCTGGAATTGGGGTTGTAAGTCCTCATTACATAGAGGGGAGAGGTTGAATGGGGCATAAATTAGTAATAAATAATACTTAAACTATAAAACAATGAGTGTTCAATTATATAAAACAATATTGGTCAACTTGATTCAGATAAAATAAATCACAGGTATGGTCCTATTATATTATGCTTCCATATTATTATGATATTACAGCATGAATTTAGCCATTTTGTGTTACTTGTACTGATTATAATTCTATAGTGAAAATTACTGTTGGCAACAATAGGCTTTTTTTTCTAGTTTGATAATTTAAAAGGTGTTTTAGAGGTGAGTTGGTCTGAAGCAGTGTTGCTGTCAGTGTTTCTACGCCCATGTCTGCTTGCATTTCCTTCACTTTCTTCAGAGCCTGATCCATTGTTTTCTGATTGTACACGACACTCTGACTGCAAAGACACACAGAAACACACAGTGTCCTATAGAGAGACATGGATAGAAAGTGAACATGAGAACAAAACTCCAGAATTTACTACAGCATACAAGATGCAGTATAACTATTGTATTTACTTTCCTAATGCGCATTCCTGGTTTTATTGTGCACAAAGAAAATATGGTTTGTCTTTCATCTTTTATCAAAACATATTAACTTATTATGTCACCCACCAACCACTTGACTGGAGTCTGATATGAAATGTAGATGGATAAAATACAGACCCAGACTACAGTATTCTTCCTCATTAAAGTCCTGTTTTCCTCAGAAATGTCACAAAATAGAAGTAAAATTGGTTGTGAACCAAGTTTCATGATGACTTTAAATGTGTCTCATCTCAAAACATTTAAATAAATGCTGTTTTGAATCTTAAATCTTACCTTTGCACTTTCAATGCGCATCTGTGCTCCTTTCCCATGATGCATCATGTCTCCCATACTGCCTGATCTGTCAATCACAAAAACAAACTCGCCTTGAGTTGCCAGTGATGACATCACTTCCTCCGGGAACTCTGGGTACAAACTCATCATGACCACTGGGTCCCTCATCAGAGAGCCTGAAAAAATTGAGAAAGAGTCGGTGAAAGCTTGGTCACTCAATCCCATAATGCCAGTGAGCTGCAGGTCTTACCTGGCGGGGCAGTGGTCACTCCTGCCTCCACTATAGCAGAGGGCTGATGGGTATCCTGATAGAACACAAACAGCTCAAAGTCCTTATCAAACATGTGACCAGGACTCAGATTCACCTGCACACATAAACAACACATGCTTAAAACTGCTCTGCTCACACATCCAGATAAACACATGAAGCATTGGCGTAGCAAGTCGGCCCCGGGCCCATATGCAAAAACATTTGTACGGGCCCCCAAACGTTATAGGTTCATGTGGGCTCCAACACTCCTTATGTTGTCTTTTCTGAGGTAAATAACATTACATGACTATTCACAAGCTGTTTTATTGACGGTATAAATGCTTGGTAATAATATTTAACTTTCATTATTTGTAGCAGCCACCTAATAATCGCAATAAGCATGTTTTGATTTTAATATAACACAAATCGTAGCCTTTAAGTTCTGTCAATTTTATCACGAAATACAAACAAAAAATTTGTTTTTCCACTCTTTAATGTGGCGTGAGAAAACTTATTTGCCTGAGTTCAAGCGGCATATGAATCAATCATCTTTTCCTCTTTTCTACAGCAAGAAATAAACATGAATGTATATCAGAAGACATGTTTTAAAAAATCATAACAACTTCATAAAAATGAATGCCTCGTGTAATCGATCAATCAGTGTTTCGAAAATTGTCAATAATAGTTATTACAATCGTAACATAACATTTACCTCAGAAACGCCAAAATATAACTTTGCCAACATTGTTTTATTATTTTCATAAATCAGTCAGTTAACCGCCACAGACTTTTTTTTTAGTAGGTTATGAATTAACTTTATTCACGCAATATAACACAACTTTAATCTCATAATTTTGACTTTTTTTCTAAAAATATTATAGCACTAAACGCTGCCATATTTACTAGATTTGGCTACTTAATGCAAACACACTCTTGGCACAACGGCCCAAAACGCAAAAAGAGGAAAAAACAAAAGCAAAAAACTACTCACAGTTTAGTTGTAATTAATTTTCATTTAATTTAATTCTCTGGGGCTTTCTTTCGGCAAATTCATCCACAATGTCCTTGTTGTTAACTTTGCCAACATTGTTTTATTATTTTCATAAATCAGTCAGTTAACCGCCACAGACTTTTTTTTTAGTAGGTTATGAATTAACTTTATTCACGCAATATAACACAACTTTAATCTCATAATTTTGACTTTTTTTCTAAAAATATTATAGCACTAAACGCTGCCATATTTACTAGATTTGGCTACTTAATGCAAACACACTCTTGGCACAACGGCCCAAAACGCAAAAAGAGGAAAAAACAAAAGCAAAAAACTACTCACAGTTTAGTTGTAATTAATTTTCATTTAATTTAATTCTCTGGGGCTTTCTTTCGGCAAATTCATCCACAATGTCCTTGTTGTTTTTTAAGGCTTCGTGTATACTCAATGGAAAGAATTTCTACTTACAATGGTGTTTTGATAAAAGAGAATTCAAATGTAAGAAAGAGAATTAAAACTGTCCAGGTGTCGCTGAAGCTAGATGTGATACAGTCTTTTCAACTAGCTAGATACCAACCTCACACAGGTTTTTTATTTTATTTTTTATTATTAACTTTTATTTTATTTGACCGTGGCAATGCAGCACATGTGCATAGTTTTAGAAAATGCGCGCAGTTCTGCAGTCCTTCGGGAATTTGCCGCTGGCTCTTCTGTAGACGGTGTTACGTGAGGTATAATTCATTTTGGTTATATTAAATGGGCAATCTTTGGTCTGATTAATCTATCAGTTGTTCCAAAGCAAAAGTTCTACGGCATATTTATTGTGGCCACTAATTAAGAATACGTTCGCTCGTTTTAATTAAAAGGTCCCCCTCGACGGGCCCCCAATCAGCCCGGGCCCATATGCACGTGCATACCCTGCATACCCAGACGCTACACCCCTGACATGAAGATACACAGTACCGTAGCCTGAGTGTGATCAGAGTGGAGGAACACTAGAGGATCCAGAGAGCAGTTGGACTCTAGTTTGGAGATGGGCTTTGGAGAGCTCACATGGACACTGAGAGTCAGCGTGTAGGGAACAGCTCCACATCCTGATGAAATCTCTGAGACGATACCAGCACCTGAACCTGACACACACACACACACACACACACACACACACACACACAGAGTGTGTTAGAATCAGCTTCTCTCCTCTAATAAAGTGTGTGTCAGCAGCTGCTGCAGTACCTGCTGGTGTGTATCGGGGGTTGAGTACAGCCGGCAGACAGAAGCGCAGCGAGTGGTCGGCCTGCACAGCGAGCTCGGTGACGTAGATGATGGTGACGGCAGCGTTCTGACCCGCCGACAGACACCCGACACTCAGTCTGAACACATCAGGACTCTCTGCGCTCTCTTCCAACAGAAACGCCTGCTGACCCGAACTCACAGCATCATCATACTGATCCCTCGCCTGCAAGATACGGTTTTGTTAAATGGTGATGTGTAGCACGAATATACAAATCAATGTCCTGCAGATTTCTATTTGGACTCACGCTTTCTCTGTCCTGCACCTCTGCCACAATCTCCTGCTCTCCGATCTTGGCACTGAAGTGGCAGACAGCAGCATCAGCAGGCAGAGGGAAGACGAACAAGGCCTCCAGGGGGCGCTCTTCCTCATTCACATACTGCAGAGTGGAGGAGACTGTGGCTACATGATCCTGAACCCGAACCTGCACTGAGATGCTCTTCAGAGGCACTGAGTCACACAAACACAACACCACAAATACAGCAGAACAACATCACATATACTCCTCCTCACATACAGCTCTCTGAGAGATAAATCTTGGCTTTAATAAAATAAATAACTGAATAGGAGAGCAGGGTGTGTGACAAAATGTGTTGAAAAATAATTTTCTTATCCTCTAAGAAACAAATAAATTCTGTTAAATACTGAGATTTAAAACCCTCGCGACCAATTTCCCTATGTCAAAAACACCTCAGCTCTCCTACGTATTATAAAAGTTTTAATTTAAGAAACAGGTAACAACAAACAGGTGAATTCGTACCTGACTCATTTTTCTCAGTTACAAGACTGCAGATCTCCATTCTGACGCCCCTTAGACGAAATTACAATTTTTCTTCAAATCGAAAGTGAAACTCAAACACCGAAACTACTGCCTTTATATCTGCCTTAAATATTCACAGATCGACTCGTTAAAATTAAATGATTAAGTCTGTTTCTTTACGTTTCTAATGCGGTCAAAGTCGCTGAATCACTGAAGACCAATAGTAGATAGTCATGCCTCATGAATATTAATTGCGTTGTGAGCAGAAGAGCCGCGTCCCTGGTTCCAAACAACCAATAGTTCCAGTAAATCTTTGCTGTTTACTGCAATAAAAAAAATAATAATCATGTTTTAAATAAAAAAAATTAAAAAAAAAACAATAGCTCCAGTAATGAAACCCATTCATTTCAGTGCTTGTCAGGCACACTCGCCAGAAAGTTGAGGAAATTACAGCAGTTTTTGGCATTTTAACGCATTAGTTTACCTCTCGGAAATCTGGCTAGTAGCCTAGTTGTATTTTATTAAACGCGTTATAGTTAATGTTTAGTTTTAGATGATAGGCAATTATGCTATATTTGCAGTTAGATAACGCGAGAAACACCTTAATGGCGATCATAACCAGATGCTAGTTGTCATATTTTTAAGTTTTTAGTCTTTCTGCAATCTTTCTCTCTCTGTAGGAAGTTGAATGAGTTTCAGTGAAGACTGCCCATTAAAGGAATACAAGAAAGAGTTTCCCTGAATGCTGTTGGTTGCCTTGTGTTTTTTTACATTCACTTATATTGTCTTCTTACATAAATGTCATAAAATAATACTGGGATGTGAGTAATTAATCTTTTTTAATTCAACATTAAAAAAAAAGCAAAA
>NW_015641041.1:1151783-1151932 GCF_001515625.1 Sinocyclocheilus rhinocerous | reverse complement strand
TTAAACTCTGACACCGTTTGAGATAAAGGTATCAAACCAACTGTAAAATATTATTCCCTTTATTCCCTATAATGCACAACTGCATTACTGCCGAAGGCCAAACAAAGTAGTTTCGCTTTACACAGCGCCCACAGCGCCTTCACGACATG
>NW_015641041.1:1143776-1151763 GCF_001515625.1 Sinocyclocheilus rhinocerous | reverse complement strand
TCGCTGCACGAGGCGCCAGGCCTACTCGGAATACTCTTCCCCGTGTAGGTGTACTGTCGCAGACTTTTAGCCATTTACGTACCGCAGTAAAGAAAAAAAAGTTGAGATTCCAAAACAGAACGTTTTAGTGCCAATTTTAAACCGTAAAACGCCCAAAATTATAATTAACTTAATAAAATTTAGTGGAGCTCGCCCAAAACACAACCTACTCCATGCCTGCTCACACCTCGCTTTTCAGACCGATGAGGTTTGTAAAAATCATAGAGCATAGAGGAGAAACAATAATGTACAGTATGTGGAAAATAATGTGTTTTTTGAACCTTAAACCGCATAAACACATTTCATTACACCAAATACACAAAATAATGTTCTTTTTAGCAGCATCATATGACCCCTTTAATCGTATCAAGATTCAACAGAATGGATAATTCTTTGGTAAAGGTCATTTTCCTCTCGTCTTTTCGAGAAACATGTCATTCTAGTTTTCATGTATATATACTTTAGAAACGTTTCTATGACATCTCTTTATTTTTCCTCATTTTAAGCGTGTTGAAATATTGAAAACGATATTTAGCACTCATGATTCTACAGCAGTGTGAAAGTATCCTGATTGAGTGATTGAGGACCAACAGCTTTAGTGAATCACTGACCAGGAGAAAAGTCATTTAAAAATATTAATTTTATTCAACTTATTTTAAATTTCAAAACAGCAAACATCTTGGAAACATTATTATATATGTTTTTTTACTTTGGTACATAAAACTCAAACGGTGCAGGTAACATATATAGAATTTGGTGTAGAATTGAGCAAATAAAATTTTACTGAAACAAGTAACAGAGTAACAGTAAATGTAACAGTATCTGTTCTTTTGTCTTCTGATGGATCAGGATGAAGAAACACTGACGTCTTCAGATTCCCAGAGTCTCTTTGGTCACCTGACATCCGAGCAGGACATTCCCCACATACACACACTGAGACAGATCACCCACTGAAACACACACACACTGAGACAGATCACCCACTGAAACACACACACACTGAGACAGATCACCCACTGAAACACACACACACTGAGACAGATCACCCACTGAAACACACACACACACTCAAATCATCAGTGTGTGTCAAAGAACTGAAGATATTTGCTCAAACGTCTCTTGATGAACGCTGACTGAATGAATGTGGTCTGGAATGGAGATCTCACCTTTCTGAGAGCCGATCCATGACGCTGCCTTCATGGCCACAAACTGCCACTCCACCTGCTGCTCTATTTTACAGCCGTATAACCAGATCAGAGCCAGGAGAGTGGCCCATACTGACCCATCCACCTGTGTACAAACCATCATCCACTGCATTAGTTACTGGACACCGGACACAATTATCACTGTCTTATTATTTCATCACATCTCTCACCTGTGCTGGTTTCTGATTGGTCAGCTCATCTTCCGTCTTCCCAAACACATCAGCCAGTGTGGCGTCCAGATCCCAGCAGCCTGACGCCGTTTGGAGAGAAACCAGCTGGAGAAAAGTGTCCTTTGGGGGCTCAGGATCAGCTGAACACACACACACACACACACTTGTATAAAAACAGGAAAGCAGGAATTCACTTGTGGCTTTTAAACCTCAATATTGTAGCAGCAACAGTTTTAAATAATAAAGTGACAGATCTGATCTGATGTTCAATGAAAAAACATATTCAAAGTAGCATGCTTTATTTAAATTAGTAATTATTTGTTAAATTCAGATGTACAAATATCAAACTATTAGTTATTGCATTCTGGCAATAAACAGAGATGGATTGTGAATGAAATTTATATATAAATGTCCACAAATGATAGATTTGGTAGGGTCTATGCTAACTAGAGAGATGTGTAAAAATGTGTCCTGGAACCTGTTATGAATAAAATCTAATCATCAACACTTATTCTTGGTATCTCTGTTCATGCGTTTTTGTATTCACCGCCGTCACTTTGACCTGCTGAGGTCATAAATGTTGCGGATAAGATGTAAATTCAACATGTTCAGTGTGATGAATGAATTAACAGCTGCAAGTTTCAACATCCCTTCTATGACTCGAAACGTCTTTTACACGAATTTGAATTAAATTGTGAATTAAACTATGTTTTCCTGAAGATGATAACTTGATCCACTCACATGCAACATGATGAGGTCACATGACTACAATCTAGTATTAATCATTTCGAATCTTTGAGCATGGAATAATGCCTTTAACGTATTATTTTTAAAGAATAGCAAGTAGTATACAGTGTATAATCAGTATGTATTGAGCTGGTCAACTAGTATTCAACTCTGAGCATAACTATTGCTTCAATTTCATGTCATGTTTGGCAGTGAGTGTGTGTGTGTGTGCGCGTTTTTGTGACAAATGAGGACATAAATTTGTATAATGACAAGGGTATGACATAGGTATTACAAGGAGAAGGTGACTTTTCAGGACATTACCCCATGTCCCCACTTTTCAAAACGCTTATAAATCACACAGAATGGAGTGTATTGAAAATCTGAAATAGCACAAAGTTTCCTGTGAGGGGTAGGTTTAGGGGTAGGGTTGGTGAAGGGCAATAGAATATACGGTCTGTACAGTAGAAAAACCATTACGCCTATGGGATGTCCCCACTTTTCACAAAAACAAACCTGTGTGTGTGTGTGTGTGTGTACCTGGTATTTATCACGTTATGGGGACCAAATGTCCCCACAAGGATAGTAATACTAGGAAATTTTGACCTTGTGGGGACATTTTTGAGGTCCCCATGAGGAAACAAGCTTATAAATCATACAGAATTAGTTTTTTTGAGAAAGTAAAAATGCACAGTTTCCTGTAAGGGGTAGGTTTAGGGGTAGGGTTGGTGAAGGGCAATAGAATATACGGTCTGTACAGTAGAAAAACCATTACGCCTATGGGATGTCCCCACTTTTCACAAAAACAAACCTGTGTGTGTGTGTGTGTGTGTACCTGGTATTTATCACGTTATGGGGACCAAATGTCCCCACAAGGATAGTAATACTAGGAAATTTTGACCTTGTGGGGACATTTTTGAGGTCCCCATGAGGAAACAAGCTTATAAATCATACAGAATTAGTTTTTTTGAGAAAGTAAAAATGCACAGTTTCCTGTAAGGGGTAGGTTTAGGGGTAGGGTTGGTGAAGGGCAATAGAATATACGGTCTGTACAGTAGAAAAACCATTACGCCTATGGGATGTCCCCACTTTTCACAAAAACAAACCTGTGTGTGTGTGTGTGTGTGTACCTGGTATTTATCACGTTATGGGGACCAAATGTCCCCACAAGGATAGTAATACTAGGAAATTTTGACCTTGTGGGGACATTTTTGAGGTCCCCATGAGGAAACAAGCTTATAAATCATACAGAATTAGTTTTTTTGAGAAAGTAAAAATGCACAGTTTCCTGTAAGGGGTAGGTTTAGGGGTAGGGTTGGTGTAGGGCAATAGCACATACAGTTTGTACAGTATAAAAACCATTACGCCTATGGAATGTCCCCATAAAACATGGAAACACAACATGTGTGTGTGTGTGTGTGTGTGTGTGTATACCCCTTTGTTTGCCTTTAGATTCTGCCTGTAGAGCCCCAATAAAATCTCTGTAAATGACAACAAACATTAACCATGAGTTGCTTTGCCTCAGTGTTTCAAACATCATTTAAAATACAAATTTCTCACACACACAAAAACATGTCAATCATTGTGGATTCATTGCCTTACTTTTCAAAATCCCAGTCATCTGTTGTGGCGCAAATGAAAACAGAACACAAGAGAATTCATGTCACTATAGAAAAACTGAACAAATTCATTCTCAAAACTAGTGCTGTAGTCAAGACCGCCTAAACCGAAACCAACTCAAGACCAAGACCAGTGTGTTGAGACCAAGACAAGACCAGACCAAATTCATCTGAAAGAGCCACATTTAGTGCCTGAGAAATGTCTTATACTTAATCAATAAATACAATTAGAATATTAAGACATTTTATAGAGCTGTTACCAATCAAATGAAATCACTGCAGAGGTGGCACAGAAGTTACGTATGAATTGGTATAATTGCAACTGCATAAATATTGTTTAGATTAAGGTTTTAAAATTAAAATTTTGAAAATAGAAATATAAAAAAAAGAAACTAAAGCCAGTAGGCCCAGTGGCTGGAAATCACTTAATGAGTGAGTCATGGAATCATTTATTCAACCGATTCGTTCGAAGAAGCTGATACATTCAGTAACGAAATACCACTATGTGCTGCCCAGAAACACACAACGGTTCTACTATGGGTTTGTTTGGAACTGTTTTTGTTGTTGGAATAGCAAAAACATTCGTTTAAAATTGTGTCTAAAATGTAATTCACTTACTATCAATTTTTTGTTTGTTGATCGTTTGCATAAAATCAATATCACATTTGCAATCATGCTCATATTCGTGAAAACAGCTCTCTTGTTTTTGTGATATTAATTATATACTGTATGTTATAGTATAAAACATGATCTCATACAAGTACTTTTTTTTGCAATCATATCTTGAATTTTTTGGGCATTTGTATTCATTTTGGTGAAATTTTTGACAAAATGCTCTATTAAATGCTGACCCAGCGCAACAGTATCAAAAGAAATCAAATTAGACATAAGTTATTGATTGCATTTGAAGCAGGAAGTTTTACATCCAGTCACATTAATGATGTTAACAAATAAATCAGACAATGCACCGACAATTTAGTCATATCCCCGCAGTTGTGGTCTTAACTGGTCTTGAAATAAAATCCAGAGTCCTCTTTGTCTGAGACCAAGACAAGACCGAGTAGGAGTACAAATGTGGGACAAGACCAAGACCTTCAAAAAATGAGCGGTCTCAAGTACTACCACACTACCCAAAACACAAACAATGAGTTTTATAAAATTATTGTATGTTTTTCGTACTTGTTTCAGAACAAAAATTAACAGTAACAGACTGAAAATGTTCAAAGGCATGAACACATTTATGATCAGAGGAAATGAAACGCGTTTGTTTAGTAACCTCAGATGAAAATTAAAATATCAATGTCCTGACAAAAGTACGTGAAAGAGACTTTTCTTGGATCATTAACCCATCTGTGGTCCGTATCCATTCAATTCAAAAACTTGTTCCATACCTGTCAAAAAATAAGTCAGCACATTCAGACATCGAGGAATAACAAAACAACAAATAAATATACAGTATATTGTGTTTTTGATCAAACAGATATTATATATGTACAGTGAGTAATAAGCAAACAAGAAAAGCTCAGTAAGGTGACTGTGTTTCTGTCACATAGAGAATGAGACATCAAGTCTATTAAAAAAGAACACATAATATATACTGTATATTAGGGCTGTCAATCTCTCTTATATTTCAGCTGGACACTTTTTTCATTTTTTCTAAAATCAACAAACAAATTCAGCCAGTGTGTCCAAACTTTTAGAAACTGGTAGTAAGCGTCATCGCATACAAACAACAGATTTTTTTTTTCCCCCTACAGGCCATTACCAAACCTGAAAGCATTTGATTTCACACATTAATGAGCCGATCCCATCACATGTACTGTAGTAAATAGTCAAATGACAAATTGGACGCACCGCTCAGACTACAGCTGACTGCAAACCAACATGTGCGTTCTGCACCTGCGTGAGAGGAATTAACTGTCTGTATCAGCAGATATCAATAGTCTATATTTGTCATTCAAAAGGAGAAACCGAAACAAGGACAATATGTGATATACGCAGATACAGTATACAAAATGTAAACAAAGCAGCGCTTTCTTAGCATTCTGAATATCAGTTATGTTGATTACTTTCGGCATTTTAAGTGGCTGATGTTGTTATGAAAATATTCACAGATTGGAATGCTCAGGTAAGATAACACAACATTAGAACAGCCTTCTTCATTTGCTAAACTGAACATCTAGTCAGAGTTCTCACTCTCGCAGACGGCTCTGATGCCGATTCAACATGCTGATTTGAGCAAACTGCCACCGACGTGTGGAACACACAAACAAACTAGCCTTACAAACGCTCACCGACGGTCCGACAGCCAACTATTGGCTTGGTGTGTGTACTGTACCTTCAGAGGATAGACAGTAGTTTGTCACATCAGATTCGCAACCCATCAGGCAACAGTCATCATCAAAATCTGAAAAACATTTGTTTTCACATCTTGTGGTGAACACATCACATGATAACATCAAATAGTCAAATGACAGTAAAAGTGACTTATACACACAATCAGAGCACTAACCGTATGCTGACACTCTTCTCTGCTTCAGGGGTCCTTTCAGAGTCTGTCTGCTGTCTTTATTAACAGCAATGAAGGCTGTATGAACACTGCTCACTCCTGCCTGAACACTGAGCTCCACCATCCTGCTCCTGATGCCCTCAACATCTGCAGCACCTGACCTCTCCTCCAGCTCCAGAGAACGGATCAGGGTCCGAGCCGCCAGCCGGTGGATGGACAACCTGCAGAAACATGGAAGTACTGAAAAAGACTGTGTTTACTGGGATTTGTTGTTGTCTTAGAAAAGCAAACAGCTGATACAACTGCAACTGCAAGACAGCAGCTGTTGTTGTCAGTGTTTCTATGTGTGTTTGTGTCTTTTACCCTGTTTCCTCAGTTGGTTTGAGGCAGAAGTGGAGCTGGTTTGTTACTGGTTGATCTTTCAGACTGTATTTGACTGTCACTGTTCCCTCAGAGCCTCCTGAACTCTATGAGAGAGTGAAAAGGCAGTTTCTTATAATCTAAACAAATGAGACACACAAGTCTCTAATTCTCATTAAAGAAACATGCTACATTATCTCACTTCTCCTTTCAGTTGGGCATAAATGAGTGTCCTTTGACCCTGGAAGAGTACATTGATGGGTGGAGACAGTGTGTCAACAGTAACTCCATCTGGAAGGGTCCAATCCACAGAGATATTAACCACAGCGGGCTGCAGCGCAAACCTGAGCGACTGCATCACCTGATATAGTTTGAAGAGAAAGAGAAACCATTGAGACATTTGACTAGGAAACATTTGTGCCTGTGAAATCCAGTGGAGAGCTTTACTTTGGGCTGCATGCGGTCGGTGTCTGTGATGAACTGAGCGTGACCAGATCCCTCTCTGGCCATTCCTGTGATGAGGGCGGCACTTGCACCCTCACCAATCCCGAATGAGAAACACCTGAAGACACGATAAACTGTTACTGTTAGTGATGAAGATATGAATGAAGCACAGATCAAACCCAGCAGACCTTTACCTGTGAGAGTGAGCGTGACTTTTCACCAGGTCCAGCACCTCTTTAGTGTTTCCCACCTCTCCATCAGTGAAGACGAACAGCTGAAGAGAGAAAAACAACTGAGTCTTAAGCCATGTTTATACTTTTACACAGATTCCAGAATGCCGTTCAGGTGTATGCTGAGGTGTTGTACCTGTCTGGGGTGATCAGGGTGACAGCGCTGACTGTAGATGTGTTTTAGAGGCTGTAAAATCTCTGTGCCGCCCATGTCTGCTTGCATTTCCTTCACTTTCTTCAGAGCCTGATCCATTGTGTCCTGATTGTACACGACACTCTGACTGCAAAGACAGAAATACATCTCATCTCCACTGACACATTTCAAAACTGACTATCTGTCACTGATAGATACTAACGGAAAGAAGGACTCAAAATCAGAGCCAAATCCACAGATATTTTTTTTTTAAAGAAAAACAAGCAGTTAGTAAATAAATAGAGTGCAAGTCTAAAAGGGGCAAGTTTTTTTTCTTTTTATAAAGAATAGAATTAGAATAGAGAGTGCTAAAATTAGAGCAGGTGTGGGCAAACTTGGCCCTTCCAGGTCACTTTCCTTCAGAGTTTAGCTCCAACTCTAATCAAACACACCTGAACCAGCTAATCATTGTCTTCAAGACTACTAGAAAGCTACAGGCAGGTGAGATTTATCAGGGTTGGATCAAATCTCTGCAGGAAAGTGGCCTGGAAG
>NW_015641041.1:1120910-1143618 GCF_001515625.1 Sinocyclocheilus rhinocerous | reverse complement strand
TTGTTTTTAGCCGATTCTTGAAGATGGCTAAGGACTCAGCTGCTCGGACTGAGTTGGGCTGGGTTGAGTTGAAGGTGATGGTCCTTCATCCAGCAGGAAATGTCTGTTAGACAAGCTGAGATGCGAGCAGCTATCGTCGGATCATCAGGATGGAATGAGAGGTAGAGTTGAGTGTCATCAGCATAGCAGTGGTATGAAAAGCCATGTTTCTGAATGACAGAACCTAGTGATGCCATGTAGACAGAGAAGAGAAGTGGTCCAAGAACAGAGCCCTGAGGCACCCCAGTAGTTAGATGTTGTGACTTGGACACCTCACCTCTCCAAGATACCTTGAAGGACCTATCTGAGAGATAAGACTCAAACCACTGGAGTGTGGTACCTGAGATGCCCTTTGCCAATAGGGTTGACAAGAGGATCTGGTGGTTAACCGTGTCAAAAGCAGCAGACAGATCCAGCAAGATAAGTATTTAAGATTGGGAATCTGCTCTTGCCTATCTTAGGGCTTCAACAACTGAGAGCAAGGCAGTCTCGGTTGAATGTCCACTTCTGAAACCAGACTGGTTGCTGTTGAGGAGGTTATTCTGTGTGAGAAAGCCAGAGACTTGGTTGAACACAGCTCGTTCAAGTGTTTTTGCAATGAAAGGAAGAAGGGAAACCGGTCTGTAGTTCTCTAAGAGAGATGGGCTAAGGGTGGGTTTCTTAAGTAGTGGGGTTATACAAGCCTGTCTAAATGCTGAGGGAAAACACCAGTGTGAAAGAATGTGTTAATGATGTGAGTGAATGCAGGTTCAAGGATCAAGCGGACAAGTAGTAGGATGATTAGAAAGGATGAGTTTGGAGACTTCTGCCTCAGAGAGTGAAGAAAAGGATGTGAACGAGTGAATGTTTGCTGGTAAGATGTGCTTGACATATTGTGGTGTGGAAAATTGTGCACTGATGGTTTTAATTTTATTAATGAAGAACGTGGCAACGTGGAAAGTCGTCAGCTGTTAGAGTTGATGAAGGAGGGGTAGGAGGAGGACAAAGGAGGGAGGAAAATGTTTTAAAGAGCATGCGAGAGTTAGACGAATTGTTAATTTTGTTATGATAGTATGTCCTTTTAGCAGTGGAGACATTAGCAGAGAAGGAAGAGAGGAGTGACTGATACACATTAAGGTCAGTATTTACTTTCTTAATGCACATTCCTGGCTTTATTGTGCACAAAGTAAAATATTTTCATAATATTGCAACCAGATTACATTATTTTTTACTTTTTAAATATGCCCTGTTTCCCACAGAAATATCATGCAATTAGTAAAACTGGTTGTGAGTCGGGTTTTATGATGATTTTAAATGTGTCTCATCTGAATACATTTAAAGGGGTCATGTGATGCTGCTAAAAAGAACAGTATTTGGTGTATTTGGTGTAATGAAATGTGTTTATGCGGTTTAAGGTTCAAAAAACACATTATTTTCCACATACTGTACATTATTGTTTCTCCTATATGCCCCGCCTTTCTGAAACGCGTTGATTTTTACAAAGCTCATCGGTCTGAAAAAGCGAGGTGTACTCTGATTGGCCAGCTATCCAGTGCATTATGATTGGCCGAATACCTCAAGCGTGAGACGGAAATGTTACGCCACTTACCATACTGTGATGCAGAATAAAGGTTACGCCTTCTTTCTTTGCGTGAACGTTTGGGCGGCGTTATGCAAATCTTCTCACATAGTGACGTAGATATGTGGGGGTGTGTTAGAACGAGCCGTTTTAGGTAGGTGTGGCTGACTCTTAACTTTTATAAAGAATATCTCTTTGGATTTGAGACTTTAGTCTTTGCAACTTTACAGATCTTCTTTATGCACCAAGAGCTTGTAACACTCCAAAGAGAAAGGAAAAATTTAAATTGCATCATATGACCCCTTTAAATGAATGAACCTTAAAATCCTTGAACATTAAATTTTACCTTTGCACTTTCAATGCGCATCTGTGCTGCATTCCCATTATGCATCATGTCTCCCATACTGCCTGATCTGTCAATCACAAAAACAAACTCGCCTTAAGTTGCCAGTGATGACATCACTTCTTCCGGGAACTCTGGGTACAAATTTATCATGACCACTGGGTCCCTCATCAGAGAGCCTGAAAAAGAGAGAAAGAGTCAGTGACAGCTTGATCACTCAATCCCATAATGCCAGTGAGCTGCAGGTCTTACCTGGCGGGGTAGTGGTCACTCCTGCCTCCACTATAGCAGAAGGCTGATGGGTATCCTGATAGAATACAAACAGCTCAAAGTCCTTATCAAACATGTGACCAGGACTCAGATCCACCTGCACACATAAACAACACATGCATTAAACTGCTCTGCTCACACATCCAGATAAACACATGAAGACACAGTACCGTAGCCTGAGTGCGATCAGAGTGGAGGAACACTAGAGGATCCAGAGTGCAGTTGGACTCTAGTTTGGTGATGGGCTTTGGAGAGCTCACATGGACACTGAGAGTCAGCGTGTAGGGAACAGATCCACATCCTGATGAAATCTCTGAGACGATACCAGCACCTGAACCTGACACACACACACACACACACACACACACACACACACACACACAGAGTGTGTTAGAATCAGCTTCTCTCCTCTAATAAAGTGTGTGTCAGCAGCTGCTGCAGTACCTGCTGGTGTGTATCGGGGGTTGAGTACAGCCGGCAGACAGAAGCGCAGCGAGTGGTCGGCCTGCACAGCGAGCTCGGTGACGTAGATGATGGTGACGGCAGCGTTCTGACCCGCCGACAGACACCCGACACTCAGTCTGAACACATCAGGACTCTCTGCGCTCTCTTCCAACAGAAACGCCTGCTGACCCGAACTCACAGCATCATCATACTGATCCCTCGCCTGCAAGATACGGTTTTGTTAAATGGTGATGTGTAGCACGAATATACAAATCAATGTCCTGCAGATTTCTATTTGGACTCACGCTTTCTCTGTCCTGCACCTCTGCCACAATCTCCTGCTCTCCGATCTTGGCACTGAAGTGGCAGACAGCAGCATCCGCAGGCAGAGGGAAGACGAACAAGGCCTCCAGGGGGCGCTCTTCCTCATTCACATACTGCAGAGTGGAGGAGACTGTGGCTACATGATCCTGAACCCGAACCTGCACTGAGATGCTCTTCAGAGGCACTGAGTCACACAAACACAACATCACAAATACAGCAGAACTGTTAAGATAAGTGTGTTTGCATCTCTTTTTCTGTCTGATCATCGCTTGTTTAATCTAATGTATTCATGCACGCCCCTAAGGCATGTGCTAGTTATTTTCCATAAGTAGTAACGTTTCATATTGTATATCCGTATACGCAGTTGTTTGTCTCTTTTAATGAGCTGTTAGTTATTCTGTTTATCCATATATAGACTTGCTAGTTTTAGTAAACGAGCATAATAAAGCTGACTTTGAGTGAACTGCACTTCTTGTGTCTATGTCATTCTTTGTCCCTGGTACCAGTGTTCTACTCTGATCTTCACTGACCTTTGATTTCATTCATGACATCCAATTTTATCTAACAAGAACAACATGACAAACACACCTGGCATCATAAATAACTGAATAAAGGAGAAAGGAGTGTTTGACAACATTAAATACTGAGATCAACCAACTTCCCTAAGTCAAAAACACCTCAGCTCTCCTACGTATTATAAACGTTTTAAGGAAACAGGTAACAACAGCAAACAGGTGAATTCGTACCTGACTCATTTTTCTCAGTTACAAGACCGCAGATCTCCATTCTGACGCCCGTTAGACGAAATTACGATTTTTCTTCAAATCGAAAGTGAAACTCAAACACCGAAACTACTGCCTTTATAGCTGCCTTAAATATTCACAGATCGACTCGTTAAAATTAAATGATTAATATCCCTGTAAAGGCAATATTAAATGTGTTCTGAGTTTGTCACACCACAGAAAAATTTATTATTAACCACTAAAAAAATCCGCTAAGCAAATAAATAAGTGATCTATTGCCAAAATGGGCGGTATCCTCTGCTCTCAAACGCTGGGGGCGTGTCCGCTGTCTGCGCTGAAACCACGCCCACTAGCGGGAAAGCTCCAGTAACAGCGGGTTGATTATCAGTGAATCCCAAGTTGTCTCCGATGAAAGTTTATAAAACTATCCGGTGTAAAATGATCAATGCAGACTCAGAGGCGGGTGTTGGTGGTGATCCTCAGCTCTCCATCAAGGTGGCTCTTCACAAAATTAATCCACCTCTTTTTGACATAATTATTATTAGGAGATTTAAATAAGGACACCGAGCTGTTTTGTAAGTTATCGCAACCAGTTACCACTGATCTATAATAGAGAATTAATAAGAAATCAATTAGGATAATATATAATAAGAAATAAGAAAAATAAGAAATTAATAGGAAATCGTATGATTTTAATGAGAAAACATCACCTAACAAGTCTGAAGTATTCCTGTACATTCTTTCAATGCAAACGTCCTGCATGTGTTTAATGTTAGGAATTTACCCTATTAAAAAGTACATGCATTACAGTAGCGAATATCAGATAAACATGATGGACATATCAGACCTTCAACATATGCATTACAAATAACAAAGAACTCATTCTGAAATATGAATAAAGATTTATGCTTTGTATGCACATATAGGCCTACCTTAATACAGTTATTTCACTGTTTTTGTAATTTTGTTATAGTGTTTTTATTCGTTTTATTAAATGTTTCAAAAATGATCGCATTAACAGCATTCATTTTGAAGCAGGTAATGATTTAAACGTTGGTTAAATTAATTATTCATTCAACATATACTGCTAGTAAAACGCCATAAAATTAGCGCAGTCTTGGAGAGTCTGAAATAGATGTAGCTCAATCAGGACATTAAAAATACACACATAACTTATTCAGAGAAATAACAGATACTACGGGCGCAACCACTGCCGCCCCTCCCCTTGCCTAAAATGAAGGGCTTACATCCACCCCCCCTACTCAAAATGTGTCCACACATTCCCAAATACCTCACATCCTATAACGTAGACTAGAGGCAACAGGCCCTTTGTGGCCCGCGTAGACCGCCTCAAATACTCAGTCTGTGACAAAGGTGGGCTAGAGGCACCTTCCCTCGATGCAGTCTGTAATGTCTCTTCAACAATGTCCATATGAGAGGTCGCTCCTCCATCCCTCTGTATGGGTGCTGGTGGCCCTGTAAGACAGCCCCCACCCAAGGATACATAGCTACAGAAATTACTGTTCACAGGATTGACGTTAGAATCAGAAGGTGAAACCTCAACACTTTTCCCTTCTAAGGGCAAGGCTATATCAAATTTACATGGGTTTAACATATTGCGATGCAACACCCTCTCCTCACCATCAACCCCTTCCTTCTTAACAACATAAACAGGTATATCGAGATTAGGTTGTGACATGACAACATACACATTCCGTTCCCATTTATCATCCAATTTACCCCGTCCCCTGGCCCTCTTATTTAGGACCATGACTCTCTGCCCCATCAACAAAGGTTCCCCCTTAACTTTACAATCAAACCCCTTCTTTTGATGAAATTGAGCCTTCTGAACTTGCTATCGGGCTTGATTATAGGCAGCCATTAATCTTTTATGATGGTGATGCACCCAGCTGTCAACTGTCCCCAAAAATCCATCTCCTCGGCCCAGAATAACGTCAATGGGCAATTTTGCATGACGGCCAAACATTAAAAAATATGGGGTATAGCCAGTAGAAGGGTGAGATGTGTCATCGACAGTTATTATAGTGTTAGGGGAGGGGCCATGCTCGGTGGCTCCAGTGCGTCATCGACAGTTATTATAGTGTTAGGGGAGGGGCCATGCTCGGTGGCTCCAGTGCGTCATCGACAGTTATTATATATTGTTAGGGGAGGGGCCATGATCGGTGCCTCCAGTGCGTCATCGACAGTTATTATATATTGTTAGGGGAGGGGCCATGATCGGTGCCTCCAGTGCATCATCGACAGTTATTATAGTATTAGGGGAGGGGCCATGATCGGTGGCTCCAGTGCGTCATCGACAGTTATTATAGTGTTAGGGGGAGGGGCCATGATCGGTGCCTCCAGTGCGTCATCAACAGTTATTATATAATGTTAGGGGAGGGGCCATGATCGGTGCCTCCAGTGCGTCATCGACAGTTATTATAGTGTTAGGGGTGGGGCCATGCTCGATGGCTCCAGTGCGTCATCGACAGTTATTATATATTGTTAGGGGAGGGGCCATGCTCGGTGGCTCCAGTGTGTCATCGACAGGTATTATAGTGTTAGGGGAGGGGCCATGCTCGGTGGCTCCAGTGTGTCATCGACAGGTATTATAGTGTTAGGGGAGGGGCCATGCTCGGTGGCTCCAGTGTGTCATCGACAGGTATTATAGTGTTAGGGGAGGGGCCATGCTCGGTGGCTCCAGTGTGTCATCGACAGGTATTATAGTGTTAGGGGAGGGGCCATGCTCGGTGGCTCCAGTGTGTCATCGACAGGTATTATAGTGTTAGGGGAGGGGCCATGCTCGGTGGCTCCAGTGTGTCATCGACAGGTATTATAGTGTTAGGGGAGGGGCCATGCTCGGTGGCTCCAGTGTGTCATCGACAGGTATTATAGTGTTAGGGGAGGGGCCATGCTCGGTGGCTCCAGTGTGTCATCGACAGGTATTATAGTGTTAGGGGAGGGGCCATGCTCGGTGGCTCCAGTGTGTCATCGACAGGTATTATAGTGTTAGGGGAGGGGCCATGCTCGGTGGCTCCAGTGTGTCATCGACAGGTATTATAGTGTTAGGGGAGGGGCCATGCTCGGTGGCTCCAGTGTGTCATCGACAGGTATTATAGTGTTAGGGGAGGGGCCATGCTCGGTGGCTCCAGTGTGTCATCGACAGGTATTATAGTGTTAGGGGAGGGGCCATGCTCGGTGGCTCCAGTGTGTCATCGACAGGTATTATAGTGTTAGGGGAGGGGCCATGCTCGGTGGCTCCAGTGTGTCATCGACAGGTATTATAGTGTTAGGGGAGGGGCCATGCTCGGTGGCTCCAGTGTGTCATCGACAGGTATTATAGTGTTAGGGGAGGGGCCATGCTCGGTGGCTCCAGTGTGTCATCGACAGGTATTATAGTGTTAGGGGAGGGGCCATGCTCGGTGGCTCCAGTGTGTCATCGACAGGTATTATAGTGTTAGGGGAGGGGCCATGCTCGGTGGCTCCAGTGTGTCATCGACAGGTATTATAGTGTTAGGGGAGGGGCCATGCTCGGTGGCTCCAGTGTGTCATCGACAGGTATTATAGTGTTAGGGGAGGGGCCATGCTCGGTGGCTCCAGTGTGTCATCGACAGGTATTATAGTGTTAGGGGAGGGGCCATGCTCGGTGGCTCCAGTGTGTCATCGACAGGTATTATAGTGTTAGGGGAGGGGCCATGCTCGGTGGCTCCAGTGTGTCATCGACAGGTATTATAGTGTTAGGGGAGGGGCCATGCTCGGTGGCTCCAGTGCATCATCGACAGTTATTATACTGTTAGGGGAGGAGACATGCTCGGTGGCTCCAGTGCATCATCGACAGTTATTATACTGTTAGGGGAGGAGACATGCTCGGTGGCTCCAGTGCGTCATCGACAGTTATTATAGTGTTAGGGGAGGGGCCATGCTTGGTAGCTCCTGTGCATCATAGTATTAGGGGAGGGGCCATGCTTGGTGGCTCCAGTGCATCATAGTGTTAGGGGAGGGGCCATGATCAGTGGGGGGTATCCTCTGCTCTTAAAACGCTGGGGGCGTGTCCGCTGTCTGCGCTGAAACCACGCCCAATCACGGGAAAGCTGCCGCCTCTTAACTGTCAAATACCGCTACAGCCTGAACGGATGCTCCTAGCAGCTTAATTGGATTTACAAAGCCATACATATTTCCCCATACATATTTGCTCTGGTGCGTCATCGACAGCTATTATAGTGTTAGGGGAGGGGCCATGATCAGTGGCTCCAGTGCGTCATCGACAGTTATTATTGTGTTAGGGGAGGAGCCATGCTCGGTGGCTCCAGTGCGTCATCGATAGTTATTTTAGTGTTAGGGGAGGGGCCATGATCGGTGGCTCCAGTGCGTCACCAAGCCCCCGTTTTAGCCTCGCCGAAAAAAATCCTGAACACAGAATTGGTGAAAAACTGTGGTCTAACTCCACTATTCAATACTACATAATTCACAGTCTTTGTAATGTGTTTCAGCAATATATTTGTAATATTTATAATGCGTTTAGAAACAATTCTCAGAATTGACTTTACAGGGACTTTAAATCTGTGCTTCCTAATGTTCCAAATGCGGTCAAAGTCGCTGAATCACTATAAGACCAATAGTAGATAGTGAAGTCATGACTTATGAATATTAATTGTGTTGTGCGCAGAAGCGCCTTGCCCACGTTTGTTTCATGAATATTAATTAGGTTACGTTCGGAACTGCCTTGCTCCGAGTCTGCATTGTTTTGATCACTGATCTATAATAGAGAACATTATATAGATCAGTGGTTTTGATTGTATTACGATTCAACAGACTGCCTGGATAATTATTTGGTTAAGGTCATTTTCCTCTCGTCTTTTCAAGAAAAAGTCATTCTAGTTTTCATAAATAGATACTTTAGAAACGTTTCTATATCTTACTTTTTCCTAATTTTAAGCGTGCTGAAATATTGAAAACGATATTTAGCACTCATGATTCTACTGCTGTGTGAAAGTATCCTGATTGAGTGATTGAAGACCAACAGCTTTAGTGAATCACTGACAGACAAACAAAAACCAGGAGAAAAGTCATTTAAAAATATTAATTTTATTCAACTTATTTAAAATTTCAAAACCGCAAACATCTTGGAAACATTATTATATATGTTTTTTTACTTTGGTACATAAAACTCAAACGGTGCAGGTAACATATATAGAATTTGGTGTAGAATTGAGCAAATAAAATTTTACTAAAACAAGTAACAGGGTAACAGTAAATGTAACAGTATCTGTTCTTTTGTCTTCTGACGGATCAGGATGAAGAAACACTGACGTCTTCAGATTCCCAGAGTCTCTTTGGTCACCTGACATCCGAGCAGGACATTCCCCACACACACACACTGAGACAGATCTCCCACTGAAACACACACACACTCAAATCATCAGTGTGTGTCAAAGAACTGAAGATATTTGCTGAAACGTCTCTTGATGAACGCTGACTGAATGAATGTGGTCTGGAATGGAGATCTCACCTTTCTGAGAGCCGATCCATGACGCTGCCTTCATGGCCACAAACTGCCACTCCACCTGCTGCTCTATTTTACAGCCGTATAACCAGATCAGAGCCAGGAGAGTGGCCCATACTGACCCATCCACCTGTGTACAAACCATCATCCACTGCATTAGTTACTGCACACCGGACACAATCATCACTGTCTTATTATTTCATGACATCGCTCACCTGTGCTGGTTTCTGATTGGTCAGCTCATCCTTCGTCTTCCCAAACACATCAGCCAGTGTGGCGTCCAGTTCCCATCAGCCTGACGCCTTTTGGAGAGAAACCAGCTGGAGAAAAGTGTCCTTTGGGGGCTCAGGATCAGCTGAACACACACACACACTTATATAAAAACAGGAAACATTTTTGACCTTGTGGGGACATTTTTTTTGGTACCCATGAGGAAAACAGATTATAACTCATACTACATTATATTTTTTTGTTTTGTTTTTGTTTGTAAGTGAGGGTTATGTTTAAGGTTAGTGAATACAATATACAGTTTGTACAGTATAAAAAACATTATGTATATGGAAAGTCCTCATAAAACATTGAAACCCAACATAAATGGAAAAGATAGAAAACAAGACAATTCATGCCTCTACAACAAAACTGAGCAAATACATTCTTAAAACCATCAATGAGTTCTCTAAAATGATTGTATGTTTCTCTTACTTGTTTCAGAGCAATGTTTATCGGTAAAAGACTGAAAATGCTCAAATGGAAAAAACACATTTATGATCAAAGCAACAAAAACATTTGTTTATTAAAAATAAAGAGAGAGATTCTGCATAAATCTAGACAAATAAAGTACATCACAATGCCAGTTGATATGTGAAGGGGACTTCAGTGTATATGTTTGGTTCATTCACCCTTTATTGCCAATGATGCAGAACAGATGTCACTGTCATAATAATCAGCCATCATCCTTGAGCGTCTAAACTTTTTAGAATCTGTCAAAAATATGTTGCACAAAAAGTGAAGAAATGCAAATAATAAATAAGCAAACAAGAAAATATCTGAAATGTGACTGCATTTTTATTTCTTGCAGATCCTCATACTATAAGGGATCTCACTACCACTAAAGAAAAAACAACATGCATTAAAAATTAAAACACCTAAATACATAAACACATAAGAGAAGACGAAGAGTAGTCAGTATGATTTATCTTACCATGATTACGAGACAGGGCTTGACCTAGTTTCCCTAAAAATAAATTAAGTTCACATCTTGTTACCTGCTAAGTGACAAGGAGCTATTTAGTGCTCTCTATTTAGTGCTGTGGCTTGGTAAGGCTTGTAAACCTATTTTGTGAAATGCAATGAAAACAATAAGTTTGCCAAATGTCACATTCTTCACTCTTTCACAAACCTAATATTACATTGAGGTGCACTTACCCAGCAGTGATTTAGACTTAGCACGTTTAGATGTCATTTGCTGAGCAAGTTCAGCGCCTACAAGCAAAGAAAGCAAAGATCAGAACAGATTCAGACCTGGAGAAACAGCCGAGAACAGACACATCCAACAGAACTAACAAACAAGAAAAGCTTTGGAATAGGGAAGGATTGAAATGGACATTTTTGGCCCGAAACAGTTTTGCTATTGCCTTTGTATTGTTTTGTTTGTCAATGAACTCATAAAAATTTAAGTAGCTCAGATAGCTGTAGGCTGTATGTGTGATTCACTAAAAAGAGCCGCTTCATTAGTAATTTGTTCTGGAATACACTGGTCACGCTGTCTGTTTCATGCAGACTTGTGTCTTTGGCTTTTGTGTGGCGTCTCACTTTTTTTCTCTGTCTTAATCCATGAGGGCTGCGGTTTTTAGATGTGGTGTCAAGATAAATGTACTTCAACATTTGAAAATGTCCTACTTTCTGTTTTACTCTGTTGCGGTTTGACGAGCTGGCTTTAAACACAAAAGCAGTTCCACTTGTGTTTTCTTTCTTGATTCAGAACAAAGATTAATAGTAATAGACAGAAACATAAGACTAAACAACAATTCTAAACAAAAAATGTGCTAAAATGAATGTTTTTTTACTGCATGTTGTCATATGAACTACCAGTCAGTAACTACATTGATTTAAGTAGCTCAGATAGCTGTAGGCTGTATGTGTGATTCACTAAAAAGAACCGCTTCATTAGTAATTTGTTCTGGAATCAGACCACGCTGTCTGTTTCATGCAGACTTGTGTCTTTGGTTTTTGTGTGGCATCTCACTGTTTTTCTCTGTCTTAATCCATGAGGGCTGCGGTTTTTAGATGTGGTGTCAAGATAAATGTACTTCAACATTTGAAAATGTCCTACTTTCTGTTTTACTCTGTTGCGGTTTGACGAGCTGGCTTTAAACACAAAGCAGTTCCCGTGTGAATGTTTTCTTACTCATTCTGAAATCGCATTAGTTGTGTGGTTTGGTGAGGATGGTAAATCAATAATTAAACGTGCCAATTTTGTAATACACCTTGAAAACAACATTTCATACTTCACAGAACTATTACATTGAGGTGCATTTACCTCGCGGTTGTGATGACCGTCTGGGCTACAGGCAATGAAACCAAAGGTCAGAACAGATTCAGATCTGGAGAAATAGTCAAGAACAGAAATATCCAAAGGACTAACAAACAAGATTAGGTTTGGAATAGGGATGGATTGTTATGGAGACACATGAAACCGCCACACACAACAGATAGAAAAGAACCATTTACCACATCATAATGTAGTCAACGCATCAAATGTCGTAAACTATGAAGTGACAAACAAGTGAAGTGTATTTGAAATCATTGCTGTCAGACAAACAGACAAAACACACATCTATACAGACACAAACAGAGCACTAAAACAGCACTGACATGCAAAGAACAGTCTATATTACCACTGGGCAACGGTTCCCTAAAGACAGCCCTAAAAAACAAATTCATTTAATCTTAATGAGCTGTACACACACAAAATGTAAACTGTTACATTGCATGAAATTTTTAAATCCTAATTTTAACTGTATTTTAATATTTTCTGAAGAAAATGTGGTGCTTGAAAAGACACTGCCACATATTGGCGCTGTAGGACTCTATACAGTACATATCAAAACAAATTTGCTTTCAAAAGAACAGATTAAATGTACTGCAGTAAACAGTCCAGTCACTTATTTAAACACAATCAAAGCACTAAACGTGTCCGAAAATGTTAACCCTTGATTTTGATTAACTGAACCCAGTAAATATCTAAAATCTATGTGATAGTAACATTGGTTGCAAAATTATTATAAAAATGGACACAGATATCCTCTCAAGTTCACATATAGACACAATGAGAGACTAATGTGTGTCGGCACTTTTCCCTGCAGCAGGGGCCCTTTCACAAATTGTATTATAAATTATTATTTGTTTACAAACTTAAATTATGACCCCTTTAAGTGTGACTAAAGCTCAAGTTCAATTAACTTTTGGGTGATAATGTGTATCATTACATATAAATGACAGACTGCTGTTTGTCTTACCACAAATTGGCGCAGTAAGTGCGTGACGGTAATCTGAAAAATCTTAAAGAGGTGAACACATCAGTGTAAACATCAAATAGTCAAATGACAGTAAAAGTGACTTATACACACACAATCAGAGCACTAACCGTATGCTGACACTCTTCTCTGCTTCAGGGGTCCTTTCACAGTCTGTCTGCTGTCTTTATTAACAGCAATGAAGGCTGTATGAACACTGCTCACTCCTGCCTGAACACTGAGCTCCACCATCCTGCTCCTGATGCCCTCAACATCTGCAGCACCTGACCTCTCCTCCTGCTCCAGAGAACGGATCAGGGTCCGAGCCGCCAGCCGGTGAATGGACAACCTGCAGAAACATGGAGGAAATTTGTTGGATTAGAAAAGCAACCACTGATGTCACTGCAATTAATGTCTTCCTGTACATGTATGTGTGCATCTCACTGTTTTTCTCTGTCTTAATCCATGAGGGCTGCGGTTTTTAGATGTGGTGTCAAGATAAATGTACTTCAACATTTGAAAATGTCCTACTTTCTGTTTTACTCTGTTGCGGTTTGACGAGCTGGCTTTAAACACAAAAGCAGTTCCCGTGTGAATGTTTTCTTACTCATTCTGAAATCGGGCTACAGGCAATGAAACCAAAGGTCAGAACAGATTCAGATCTGGAGAAATAGTCAAGAACAGAAATATCCAAAGGACTAACAAACAAGATTAGGTTTGGAATAGGGATGGATTGTTATGGAGACACATGAAACCGCCACACACAACAGATAGAAAAGAACCATTTACCACATCATAATGTAGTCAACGCATCAAATGTCGTAAACTATGAAGTGACAAACAAGTGAAGTGTATTTGAAATCATTGCTGTCAGACAAACAGACAAAACACACATCTATACAGACACAAACAGAGCACTAAAACAGCACTGACATGCAAAGAACAGTCTATATTACCACTGGGCAACGGTTCCCTAAAGACAGCCCTAAAAAACAAATTCATTTAATCTTAATGAGCTGTACACACACAAAATGTAAACCGTTACATTGCATGAAATTTTTAAATCCTAATTTTAACATTTTCTGAAGAAAATGTGGTGCTTGAAAAGACACTGCCACATATTGGCGCTGTAGGACTCTATACAGTACATATCAAAACAAATTTGCTTTCAAAAGAACAGATTAAATGTACTGCAGTAAACAGTCCAGTCACTTATTTAAACACAATCAGAGCACTAAACGTGTCCGAAAATTTGAACCCTTGATTTTGATTAACTGAACCCAGCAAATATCTAAAATCTATGTGATAGTAACATTGGTTGCAAAATTATTATAAAAATGGACACAGATATCCCCTCAAGTTCACATATAGACACAATGGGAGACTAATGTGTGTCGGCACTTTTCCAACATCAGCCAGTGTGGCGTCCAGATCCCAGCAGCCTGATGCCTTTTGGAGAGAAACCAGCTGCAGTAACGGGTCCTTCTGGGGCTCAGGAGCAGCTGAACACATACATACAAACATTAAGCACAAGGGAAAAATGAACAGAGAGAAGAACATCTCACTCGCACATCTCACACACACACACACACACATAAACAGGGTTGTCAACTGATTACACATTAAGAAAATTAATTACGTGACATGGCTGTGTGATTTGGGGCACCATCCTTACTATAAAACACACTCATGGAAAAACACATAAAACCTTTACATATAAAAGCAACTTATTCCCATACAAACCCAATTACACACAACAAAAAACAAACAAACCCCACTTCTGTTGCCTGTTTCAAGCCATTTCTTTTTAGGTTCGGAGCTACACTGTAAGTGCTATGGGCCAAATCAGTCAGGGATTTCTCTCGGTGCTCCCGATGGCCAACCCGGACCTGGGTTACCATTTTGTGTAACATGACATGAAAACAACAATCAGTGCTTCAAACATTTCATTCCTTCACAAAACTAACATTGAGGCACATTTACCTAACAATGACTTAAAGCATTCAAAGGACTTTACAAGTGTGTCAGGATCCTGTCACTAGGTCTGTCATGTTTATTGTCATGTTATTATTATTTTTTTTACTTCAATAAAGCCCTCACACTTACTGACTCCTTGCCTCATCCCTTTCCCACACCTGACAATATATTCAGTATAAAAACCAATTCTTCCCATGCAAACCCACTTACACACACCCACACACACACACACACACACACACACACAAAATGCAACAGACGGAAGAACGTCTCAGTATAATTTATCTTTCAAGGTGAAGCTTGTTCTTCTTATCTTGTCATTTTTTGTAATTAATCACACTAAACTGATGCATTAAATAACAGTTTTAATATTATGAAGAACTTTAGTGCTCAAAAATTAATTAAAAGAATAAACAATTAAATTAACCAATAATTAAATAAACCAATTTTGTAATAAGTCATGAAAAACAACAATCACTGCTTTAAACATTTTATACTTTACTCTTTCACAAAAATGTTACATTGAGGTACATTTACCTTGCACTGGCAGCCATCCAAACAACGGTGCATTAAAGGCCATTGGCTGAGCAGGTTGTGCAGCTACAGGAAGAGAAACTAAAGATCAGAACAAATTCAAATCTGGAGAAACAGCCAAGAACAGACACATCCCAAAACATCTCTGGAAACCTACAGGCCCGACCTCAATAATATGTCATTTTGTCTATCATTCTATTAAATTATGATTATAATATACATTCCATCACACCCCATATAAAGAGATACAAGAGCTGTTTTTAGAATTTTTTCATTTCTACTGAATGTTAATGAATCCGATGTGTTATAAAAAGAAATATTCAAATATGACATTTGTCTTTATGAGTTTATATATTTGTTCTTAAAAGAATAATTTAAAGACATAAATGATAAAACTACTAGCAAATATTTTCCAGACAACATTTTAATCACTTCTTTTGCTTTTAATACAATGAAAATATAAAAGCTATTTTTAAAATAATTTCATGCCATTTTTCCTCACACAATTTAAATGTCTTTACGCACAAGAGCTGTTATAAAGTATGTGAAACAAAAGACTAAACAATCACAAAAAAAAATCTAGAATCACAGGTAGTTGTAAGCTGTACTGTATGTGTTCAATTCACTTTGTCAGAACTGATTAGGCTTCTCCAATAATTAATTGTACCAGTTTAGTAATATGCCAAAAAACATACATTGAGGTGCATTTACCTGCAGATGAATTAAAGCTTCCAAAGGCAAGTGACTGAGCAGATTGTGAAGCTACAGAAAGAGAAACCAAAGGTCAGAACAAGATATTTGTACTTAAAAATAATAATACGTAAATTCAAATAATTAAATTATTAGTAATAAAACTAATCATAATATAACTGTATAAATATAAATAACAAAACTACTAGTTCATATTTTTCAGACAATATTTAACTACTTCTTTTGGTTTTAATACAATGGCAATATAAAAGCTAAATGTTTTTTTAAAATATATAATTTCATGCTTATTTTTTCTCATACAGATTAACTGTAACAGCTGTTATACAGTATATGAAACAACAGACTAAACAACAATACAAAGGGGTCATATGATGCGATTTCAATTTTTGTTCACGCAAAGAAAGAAGGTGTAGCTTTTATTCTCGCTGTAGTAATGTTGTTGCCACGGCCGCCATGTCGTGAAGACAAAATAATGTTCTTTTTAGCAACATCATATGACCCCTTTAAAAAAAGAGGTAGCATATTTCACTCATTTTTATAAAACACTACTATAAAAATGCATAATGTGAATCTTTAACTATGTGTTGTCACAAACAACCAGTAAGTAACTACACTGATTTCAGCATCACAGGTAGTTTTAAGCTGTACTGTATGTGTTTGATTGACTTTGTCAGAACTGATGAGGCTTGTAAACCAATAATTAATTGTACCGGTTTAGTAATATGCCAAAAAACAAACAATGAGGTGCATTTACCTGCAGATGAATTAAAGCTTCCAAAGGCAAGTGACTGAGCAGATTGTGAAGCTACAGAAAGAGAAACCAAAGGTCAGAACAGATTCAGATCTGGAGAAACAGCCAAGAACAGACACATCCAACAGAACTAAAAAAAAAAAAACATTGGAATAGGGATGGATTGTCTTCCAGACAACATTTTAATATCTTCTGTTAGTTTTAATACAATGGCAATATAAAAACCTTTTTTTTGGTTTTGTTTTTTTAATATGACGTTACAGTTTTTCTCACATGAAACAAAAGAGAGAGAAAAAACGAGGTAGCATATTTCATTCATTTTTATAACACAAAATGCATAATGTGAGTCTTTAACTCTATTGCCATATCACTGGTAGTTTTAAGCTATATGTGTTTGATTCACTTTGTCAGAACCGACGCCTTACTGTGTCAAGTTAAATGTAGCTTTGGAATGTTTCAATGTGGTCTGTGCACGCTTCCTGTGTGAACAGCTTCATACTCATTCTAAAATTTTGGTAAGTGTGGTTTGGTGAGGTTTGGTGAGGCTTGTAAATCAGTAAACAAATGTAACAGTTTTGCAATTTGACATAAAGCATACATTGAGGTGCATTTACCTGGTGATGACATAAAGCTTCCAAAGGCCCTTGACTGAGCAGTTTGTGCAACTACAAGCGGAGAAACCAAAGGTCAGAACAGATTCAGATCTGGAGAAATGGTCAAAAACAGACACAACCAACAGAACTAACAAACATGAAAAGCTCTGGAATAGCCATGATTGATATGGAGAAAGGGCCAGTCATTTCCACTGAACATTACTGAAGTGGGTGCGTTAGCAAAATGTTGAGACACGTTTCTTAGTAAACACCACACTTTCACATGGGGAGCCCCACACACAACAGATGGGAAATAACACCTTACCACATCCCTCCTAAAGCAGAAAAAAAAATGTACATTTCACATCTTAATGAGGTCAAGCAAACACAAACAGGTGTTACAGACACCTGGTGTTACACATACAGACACAATCAGAGCACTACAACAGCACTGACAGAAAAACTGAAAAACAAGAGTCTATATTATTTATCTTACCAGGTATGGCTCCATATAGCATCCCTAAAAAACACATTCATTTCTTAATGAGTGAGTGATTCTGCTTGCCATGCAAAGCCACCGCCACATGCTGGCATCCTTAATTTTATATCCCACTGAGATGAACACATCAAATATAGTAAATAGTCAAGTAACAGGAAAAGTGATTCACACACACATCCGTACACACACATGATCACTAACCTTGTGCCGAAAAACTAAAACTTGACATGCTGTTAAATCCACTCCCCTTTAAAATCTGCCACTGTGACCCTAAAACAGCATTTGAGTTTGGTTAATTAAATACACCAAATGTAAAATGTTATGTGGCAGGAACATTTTAAAATTAAAATTAAAAATAGACACAGATATCCTGCATACACACTCTTCCAAAGAACACACACAAACACAATCCTTGCACTAACCGCGTGTCGGCACTCTTCTCTGCTTCAGGGGTCCTTTCACAGTCTGTCTGCTGTCTTTATTAACAGCAATGAAGGCTGTATGAACACTGCTCACTCCTGCCTGAACACTGAGCTCCACCATCCTGCTCCTGATGCCCTCAACATCTGCAGCACCTGACCTCTCCTCCTGCTCCAGAGAACGGATCAGGGTCCAAGCCGCCAGCCGGTGGACGGACAACCTGCAGAAACATGCAGGAAAAGGGCAAAAACTGGGATTTATTGTTACTTTACATTTAGATTTATGCATTTTATAAGCAGATAAGCAGACTCTTTTATCCAAAGCAACGTATATTGCATTCAAGGTATACATTTTATCAGTTCATGGATTCTCTGGGAATCGAACCCATGACCTTGGCATCGCTAGTACCATACTCTACTGTTTAGGATACAATAATGCTGCGTGTTACTTTAAAAAAAAAAAAAAAAACGGCTCACGGTGTATTTTTCAGTGTGTTTATGTGTTTTACCCAGTTTCCTCAGTTGGTTTGAGGCAGAAGTGAAGCTGGTTTGTTACTGGTTGATCTTTAAGACTGTATTTGACTGTCACTGTTCCCTCAGAGCCTCCTGAACTCTATGAGAGAGTGGAGACAATGGAATAGGGAATTAAAAAAGACAACAAATTACCTACAACAACAAGAAATGGCAAACTTTTCAACTTTCAATGTTTTTATGAAGTCAATTTTAAAGGAAAAGTTTACTCAAACTCATATCATTCCAAACCCATGACAGTCTTCCCCCCCACAGAACACAAAAAGAGAAATTCTCAAGAGAAGAAATGCTTTTCCATGTAATTACAAATAACTGTGAGCAGTGGAGCTTCAAGTTTCAAAAAGGGACACAAAAGCACCATAAAAGTGATTCATGCATGTGATTGGTCTAGCACTAAGAGTGTGTGTCAAAAATGTAATGCCCCTTTCCATAACCGACTGATTTCAGCTTCTGAGGCTTCATTAGCATCTGTAAACATATTGTAATTATGTCGACGGTTTTGCTGTACCAGTTCAAGCCCAAACCATGTTTGCAAAGACTTCAGCATGACATTTTACAGTAGACGTGTATTATGTAAATGTGTTACTTGCTGAAGTAGAGAAGTCACGGAAAAAATGGTAGGACTACAAATGAGGTTTTTCTTTTGGAGTGATTATTTCATTTTGATGTGGACTTTGTGCTTTGTAAATTTGCCGATTGATTACACTAGATTGCAGATCAATTGTCATTAAAAACATGCTACATCATCTCACTTCTCCTTTCAGTTGGGCATAAATGAGTGTTCTTTGTCCCTGGAAGAGCACATTGATGGGTGGAGACAGTGTGTCAACAGTAACTCCATCTGGAAGGGTCCAATCCACAGAGATATTAACCACAGCGGGCTGCAGCGCAAACCTGAGCGACTGCATCACCTGATATAGTTTGAAGAGAAAGAGAAACCATTGAGACATTTGACTAGGAAACATTTGTGCCTGTGAAATCCAGTGGAGAGCTTTACTTTGGGCTGCATGCGGTCGGTGTCTGTGATGAACTGAGCGTGACCAGATCCCTCTCTGGCCATTCCTGTGATGAGGGCGGCACTTGCACCCTCACCAATCCCGAATGAGAAACACCTGAAGACACGATAAACTGTTACTGTTAGTGATGAAGATATGAATGAAGCACAGATCAAACCCAGCAGACCTTTACCTGTGAGAGTGAGCGTGACTTTTCACCAGGTCCAGCACCTCTTTAGTGTTTCCCACCTCTCCATCAGTGAAGACGAACAGCTGAAGAGAGAAAAACAACTGAGTCTTAAGTCTTGTTTGTGTGATCGCTTAGCTCTGTCACATGATCCTCTGCTCACATCGCTCAAGAGGTTTTAGCCATTTTCACTCCTACCTTAGTTTTCTTATATTACAGGTGGCAGTGAAACTATCACCTAAACTAGCCAGAAGAAGCACTGAGAAGAAGTACTTTGCCAAACAATGCATCGCATGGGTTCAGGCAGGCCATGTTATTCATTCTCAGCTGATCCTCGTTGGCCAATAGGATTAAAGGGGTCATATGACGTTGCTAAAAAAGAACATTATTTTCTGTATTTGGTGTAATGAAATGTATTTATGTGGTTTAACATTTGGGCGGCGTTATGCTAATATTTCCACATAGTGACGTAGATATGTGGGGGCGTGTTAGAACGAGCCGTTTTAGGTAGGCGTGGTTGACTCTTAACTTTTATAAAGAATATCTCTTTGGATTTGAGACTTTAGTCTTTGCAACTTTACAGATCTTCTTTATGCACCAAGAGCTTGTAACACTCCAAAGAGAAAGAAAAAATTGAAATCGTATCATATGACCCCTTTAAGACACCTATCACAGCAATCCTATTAAAGGCACCATTCAGTTATCTTGTTGCTCTGGAGCTAATTAGATGGCAAAGCATCTTTGTCACATCAGGCTAATATTTCACTATTCCATCCATCTCCGAAGGTGTTTTCAGTGCAGCTGAGTTCATGTTTCCTTTTTATGCTCATTAGCTTATACAGATATGGGCATTTTTGCTTGTTCTTCAGTAGTTAATTAGTGCTCTAGCTATGGGATTGGATCTAACTCCTATGTATCATTTGGCTTTGAGACATAATCACTGTCAGTTTTTGTTTGGGGGGCATTTCACATAGTTTGATTTGCAGTGTTGGGGAAAGTTACTTTTAAAAGTAATGCATTACAATATTGCGTTACTCCATGAAAAAGTAACTAATTACGTTACTTAGTTACTTTTTATGGAAAGTAATGCGTTACTTTACTAGTTACTTGAAAAAAGTAATCTGATTACGTAACTCGCGTTACTTGTAATGTGTTACCCCCAACACTGTTGATTTGGGGGGTTATATTGCTGCACTCCTTACGTAACAGCTGGATAGGAAGTCCTTGGAAGCAAGTCATACCTGTCTGGGGTGATCAGGGTGATAGCGTAGATTGTAGATGTGTTTTAGAGGCTGTAAAATCTCTGTGCCGCCCATGTCTGCTTGCATTTCCTTCACTTTCTTCAGAGCCTGATCCATTGTGTCCTGATTGTATTCGACACTCAGACTGCAAAAAAATATAAAATAAAAATAAATAATAAGACATCAATGACAATGGCATCTCACACATTTCAAACATTAATATCTGAATATCTGTGAATGAGGATCTAGACACTTACGGGAAGAAGGACTCAAAACGAGAGCCAAATCCATAGATATTGAAGTAGCATCCCATGGGCAGACTCTTCAACAGTAACAGCAGAGTGTCCTATAGAGAGACATGGATAGACATTCAAGTGTGTCTCGTCTGAATATGTGTCAACAGACCCAAAAGTACATTTTAAATCTTACCTTTGCACTTTCAATGCGCATCTGTGCTCCTTTTTCATGATGCATCATGCTGCCCATACTGCCTGATCTGTCAATCAAGAAAATAAACTCGCCTCCAGATGCCAGTGATGACATCACTTCCTCTGGGAACTCTGGGTACAAACTCATCATGACCACTGGGTCCCTCATCAGAGAGCCTGAAATAAAGAGATATTATGTACAGGGGCTGCACTGAGTGTAAGTTATAATTCACAGTGAATTTATACTTCAACACGAAACCATTCAAAACAGACCAACCATAGGCTCTGAGATTAAGCAATAGTATATGTTTCTGTTGAAGCTATTTCAAGTTTTTATTTCAATTTCATTTAAAAAAAGATTAAGAGCCAATAATGTATAGTTTAGAAAAATGGAATATACAGTATTTTATACTTATCATCCATGACATAAATTAATACTTTTATATTGTACTTATATTGATGATTTGACTACATGATTCACAGTGCTTCATGAAAAGCGTCATAAATGTCTAATTACAGTCTAGTATATTTAACTTTTCCAATATTGAAATACACTTTGTTTTAAGTCAAAATGTTGTGTGATTCACTGAAGCTAGATGGGTTGATTTTTAAATGCCTATGGAAAATGAGTGGAAAAAAATACTTCTGGATCTAAGGTCAATGGTCGGTCACTGTTCAGTAGACGTTCAGGTCGTACCTGGCGGGGCAGTGGTCACTCCTGCCTCCACTATAGCAGAGGGCTGATGGGTATCCTGATAGAACACAAACAGCTCAAAGTCCTTATCAAACATGTGACCAGGACTCAGATCCACCTGAACACATAAACAACACATACATTAAACTGCTCTGCTCACACATCCAGATAAACACATGAAGATACACAGTACCGTAGCCTGAGTGCGATCAGAGTGGAGGAACACTAGATCCAGAGAGCAGTTGGACTCTAGTTTGGAGATGGGCTTTGGAGAGCTCACATGGACACTGAGAGTCAGCGTGTAGGGAACAGCTCCACATCCTGATGAAATCTCTGAGACGATACCAGCACCTGAACCTGACACACACACACACACACACACACACACACACACACACACAGAGTGTGT
>NW_015641041.1:1110680-1114334 GCF_001515625.1 Sinocyclocheilus rhinocerous | reverse complement strand
GAGATGAATTAATTCATATTCATATTTATTTTGAACTACAGTAACATCTTCTGATTTCTCTCAACATGGGGACAGGAGAGCTGTCAATCAATAAATTGGAAAAAAAAAAGTAACTTGCGTTACTTATTTGAAAAAGTAACTCAGATATTCTCTTGTAAATTAAAAAGTAATGCGTTACTTTACTAGTTACTTGAAAAAAGTAATCTGATTACGTAACTCGCGTTACTTGTAATGTGTTACCCCCAACACTGTTGATTTGGGGGGTTATATTGCTGCACTCCTTACGTAACAGCTGGATAGGAAGTCCTTGGAAGCAAGTCATACCTGTCTGGGGTGATCAGGGTGATAGCGTAGATTGTAGATGTGTTTTAGAGGCTGTAAAATCTCTGTGCCGCCCATGTCTGCTTGCATTTCCTTCACTTTCTTCAGAGCCCGATCCATTGTGTCCTGATTGTATTCGACACTCAGACTGCAAAAAAATATAAAATAAAAATAAATAATAAGACATCAATGACAATGGCATCTCACACATTTCAAACATTAATATCTGAATATCTGTGAATGAGGATCTAGACACTTACGGGAAGAAGGACTCAAAACGAGAGCCAAATCCATAGATATTGAAGTAGCATCCCATGGGCAGACTCTTCAACAGTAACAGCAGAGTGTCCTATAGAGAGACATGGATAGACATTCAAGTGTGTCTCGTCTGAATATGTGTCAACAGACCCAAAAGTACATTTTAAATCTTACCTTTGCACTTTCAATGCGCATCTGTGCTCCTTTTTCATGATGCATCATGCTGCCCATACTGCCTGATCTGTCAATCAAGAAAATAAACTCGCCTCCAGATGCCAGTGATGACATCACTTCCTCTGGGAACTCTGGGTACAAACTCATCATGACCACTGGGTCCCTCATCAGAGAGCCTGAAATAAAGAGATATTATGTACAGGGGCTGCACTGAGTGTAAGTTATAATTCACAGTGAATTTATACTTCAACACGAAACCATTCAAAACAGACCAACCATAGGCTCTGAGATTAAGCAATAGTATATGTTTCTGTTGAAGCTATTTCAAGTTTTTATTTCAATTTCATTTAAAAAAAGATTAAGAGCCAATAATGTATAGTTTAGAAAAATGGAATATACAGTATTTTATACTTATCATCCATGACATAAATTAATACTTTTATATTGTACTTATATTGATGATTTGACTACATGATTCACAGTGCTTCATGAAAAGCGTCATAAATGTCTAATTACAGTCTAGTATATTTAACTTTTCCAATATTGAAATACACTTTGTTTTAAGTCAAAATGTTGTGTGATTCACTGAAGCTAGATGGGTTGATTTTTAAATGCCTATGGAAAATGAGTGGAAAAAAATACTTCTGGATCTAAGGTCAATGGTCGGTCACTGTTCAGTAGACGTTCAGGTCGTACCTGGCGGGGCAGTGGTCACTCCTGCCTCCACTATAGCAGAGGGCTGATGGGTATCCTGATAGAACACAAACAGCTCAAAGTCCTTATCAAACATGTGACCAGGACTCAGATCCACCTGAACACATAAACAACACATACATTAAACTGCTCTGCTCACACATCCAGATAAACACATGAAGATACACAGTACCGTAGCCTGAGTGCGATCAGAGTGGAGGAACACTAGATCCAGAGAGCAGTTGGGCTCTAGTTTGGAGATGGGCTTTGGAGAGCTCACATGGACACTGAGAGTCAGCGTGTAGGGAACAGCTCCACATCCTGATGAAATCTCTGAGACGATACCAGCACCTGAACCTCACACACACACACACACACACACACAGAGTGTGTTAGAATCAGCTTCTCTCCTCTAATAAAGTGTGTGTCAGCAGCTGCTGCAGTACCTGCTGGTGTGTATCGGGGGTTGAGTACAGCCGGCAGACAGAAGCGCAGCGAGTGATCAGCCTGCACAGCGAGCTCGGTGACGTAGATGATGGTGACGGCAGCGTTCTGACCCGCCGACAGACCCCCGACACTCAGTCTGAACACATCAGGACTCTCTGCGCTCTCTTCCAACAGAAACGCCTGCTGACCCGAACTCACAGCATCATCATACTGATCCCTCGCCTGCAAGATACGGTTTTGTTAAATGGTGATGTATAGTATGAATATACAAATCAATGTCCTGCGGGTGTGTATTTGGACTCACGGATTCTCTGTCCTGCACCTCTGCCACAATCTCCTGCTCTCCGATCTTGGCACTGAAGTGGCAGACAGCAGCATCCGCAGGCAGAGGGAAGACGAACAAGGCCTCCAGGGGGCGCTCTTCCTCATTCACATACTGCAGAGTGGAGCAGACTGTGGCTACATGATCCTGAACCCGAACCTGCACTGAGATGCTCTTCAGAGGCACTGAGTCACACAAACACAACATCACAAATACAGAAGAAAACATCACAAATATATCTCATACAGCTCTGATTAAAAAAGATTTTATTAGACATTAAGAACATGAACGTATAGATATATAATTAAAAATTTGTGAACAAACGAGAATGGGACATGTGACAACTTGCTTCATATGACATTTATAAAAAATACACTTCTTAAGACAGGACAACATATTTCAGCCACCGTAAACACCAGAGCCACACCTTCATGTTTTCAATGTGGAACTAGGCACAGCTAGACAGAGCTTCTTCTCAAACCTTATAAACAGTAACTTAAACAACACTCACACTCTTTTTGCTACTGTTGAGAGACTAACAAACCCCCCAAGTCAGTTTCCCAGTAAAAATGCTCTCCGACAGCAAATGCAATGAGTTTGCTTCCTCCTTTTCTGAGAAGATCAATAATATCAGAAAGGCGATCAGCACATCCTCAAGTTATGCAGAGGTCAGACAGATTCGACCACAACATTTTGGAAGAAATAGCACAGAACCTTAAATTGTCAACCTGCTGCCATGACACACTTTCCACATCTTTTTTCAAAAGAGTGTTTAACTGTTTAGAAGCAGATCTCTTACGAGTGGTTAACACCTCACTTCTTTCTGGGACTTTTCCAAACTCCATGAAAACTGCAATTGTTAAGCCCCTCCTGAAAAAGAGCAATCTGGATAACACCATATTGAGCAACTATAGACCAATATCAAATCTTCCTTTTATTGGCAAGATTATTGAAAAGGTTGCTTTCAATCAGCTGAACAACTTCTTAAATTCAAATGGATACCTGGACAATTTTCAGTCTGGTTTCCGACCGAATCATAGCACAGAGACAGCGCTCATAAAGATAATCAATGATATTCGCTTAAATTCTGATTCTGACAAAATATCAGGGCTGGTCAACTCGATCCCAGTACTGAGTTTGACACGGTCAATCATAACATACTTCTAGAGAGACTGGAAAACTGGGTCGGGCTTTCTGGGATGGCAATCAAATGGTTCAGGTCATACTTAGAAGGGAGAGGTTATTATGTGAGTATAGGAGATCATAAGTCTAAGTGGACGTCCATGACATGCGGAGTCCCTCAAGACTCAATTTTTGTGCCACTTTTGTTCAACCTGTATATGCTTCCACTTAGTCAAATAATGAGAAAGAACCAAATTGCCTATCACAGCAATGCAGATGACACCCAGTTTTACCTAGCCTCAGGGGCGTAGCCATCT
>NW_015641041.1:1079457-1110612 GCF_001515625.1 Sinocyclocheilus rhinocerous | reverse complement strand
ATCCTTCAAAAATCATTCTAATATGCTGATTTGCTGCTCAAGAAAACTTTAATTATTATTATCAATAGTTGAGTAGTCTACATTTTTTTCAGGATGAAATAAAAAGCTTTTGTAACATTATACACTATACCATTCAAAAGCTTAGAAAATAAAATTATAGAAATTAACACTTTTATTTAGCAAGGATGCTTTAAATTGATCAAAAGTGATGATAAAGACATTTATAATGTTACAAAAGATTTCTATTTCAGATAGCCTAAATGCGGTTCTTCTGAACTTTCTATTCATCAAAGAAACCTGAAAAAAACTCTACTCAGCTGTTTTCAACATCATAATAATAATAAATGTTTTTTGATCAGCAAATCAGAATATCAGAATGATTTCTGGTAAAAATTTAGCTTTGAAATCACAATAAATTACATTTTAAGATATATTAAAATAGAAAACATTTATTTTAAATAGCGGAGTAAAAACATTTCAAAATTTTACTGTTTTGCTGTACTTTGGATCAAATAAATGCAGGCTTGGTGAACAGAAGAGACTTCTTTAAAAAAACATTAACAATCTTACTGTTCAAAAACTTTTGACTGGTGTATAGGCAACTTTAATTTTTCTCTAATTTCTAGCTTTTAATTGACTTAGAAATCTACAACTGCTGGACAATAACCAATAATAATGATTTGTTTGTATACTACAAACACTTTATCACATAATAAGGCAAAATAGTTTCTATACTGTAATAAATGCTATGTCAATTAGCACTGCATTGTTCATATACTTTATTTATTACCTGCTGGAGATTACTTGAAAAACACAAATAAACCATATATTGTCGCAATTGTATGTTTAATATATTCATGTTTCCAAACGTTTCAGCAATAGCTGTACGCTTTTGTCCATATTAGGAATTTCCTGGTACGACTTTCTGTGCGAGAGCGCTCTCCGGCTTCGAGTATGAATGAAACACACACTGCATGAGTGTTTAGCGCTCCGCGATGTTCATCTCGCCTTCTGGGTCCGAATAATACATCAGATCATGCACAGACTATCCTGTCTCTTTGAATTTAAATCTATATTTATTCACACGGCTTTTGAAAACCTCTATGCGAACACACTTGGCCGAAAAAGTGCGGGGGACGAACTTACGTGATATTAAAAGTGTGGGGGTGGGGGACGTCCCCCACGTAATCTACGCCCCTGCCTAGCCTTATCGCCTAATGACTACAATCCCACTGACTCCCTCTGCCTGACTGTCATTGCATTTGGAAACAAAGATGAAGTTCTCAAGGTGAATGCATACCTTGACTCTAGGGGCCAAACAACTAAAAATCAAGTCAAGAATCTTGGTGTGATTTTGGAGCCAGACCTTAGTTTCAGCAGTCATGTCAAAGCAATAACTAAATCAGCATACTATCATCTCAAAAACTTTGCAATCAAGATGTTTTGTTTCCAGTCAAGACTTGGAGAAACTCGTTCATGCCTTTATCAACGCTAATATATTTATGAGAGTAAATATGATTTCGGAGGGATTTAAAATGCCTAACTGAAGAGAACATGATGTTAAGCGAGAAGTTTTTGTTTACGTATCAAAAGAAAGTCCCGCTGCACAAACTGTACACTTGAGTGGTAAGAAATGAATGTACAAAAACTAACGTTCCGGGAACGTTCTGGGAACCAAAAATTGTTAGCTGGGCTGTATTTAAATCCAGACTCAAAACATATCTGTTCAGCTGTGCATTTACTGAATAAGCACTGTTTTTTATGTATCATCATCTTTTATTCTTAACTGTTTTAAATCCATTTTTAAATCATTTTAATTACTTGTTTTTGTTGTTTGTTATTATTTTTATGATTATTTTAATTCCTTTTATGTAAAGCACGTTGAGTTACCATTATGAACTCCACCATAATTACAGTAATACTGAGATAAAGCCCTTGCGACTGTGTGGAAACACCTCAGCTCTTACACATCATAAAAAAGTTTTAATTTAGGAAACAGTAAAAATAAACAGGTGAATTCATACCTGGTACATTTTTCTCAGAGAGAAGACTGCAGTTCTCCATTCTCACGCGCTGTTAGAGGAAACGACTAGAAGACCTACTTCAAAAGTGAATGAAAGTGAAAATCAAACAGAGAAGCTACTCTGTTTACTCTGCTGACGCGTCACGATATTTATGAGGCGCAGGGTTGGCTCATGAATATTACGTTTAGTATATAGGAGCTAGTACCGCTCAGATTTTTGAATCAGATTTTGGAACCAAACCAATTTTCTATGCGGCTTCTAAATATGCGGCTGATTCTTCCATTAAAGATAATCATTCTTTTTGCGTTAGAAATTTTTTATTGTATCTCTTTAATTACTTTTTCCTAATTTAACATCTTTCGTACCATACAGCAAAAATCTATTTTGTTTTGTTTGATATACTAGGAAAACGTATTGCAAATGTCATTATTTTAAAATCTGCCAGAATCTATATTAAATTTAAACATTAATAATAAATTTTGTTTTAAGCCCTACAGGCCTATACATACAATATAAATACATTTAAATTAAAAATAATAATTTAATAAATTTGTTATGTTTTATTAATTGGACTGAACGGAAATCATTAAGAAAGTTCTGAGAGGTTCAAAGCTTTATAACGCCATAGTAAGTAGAGAGCCGCGTGCGCGCGAAATTTAAAAATTAACGGTCATTTCGGTGTTAATGGCTGCCGGACTCGTTCGTTTATCCATCTCTTTTTTGAATTATAACTTAAAATTAATATAGTTATGAGAGTAAATATGATTTCGAAGGGATTTAACATGCCTAGCTGAAGAGAACATTATGTTAAGCGAGAAGTTTTTGTTTACGGATCAAAAGAAGAATGTCCCGCTTCACAAACTACACTTCTGTGGTAAGAAATGAATGTAACGTTACTGATATACTACTTTAAGCTTAAAAGAAGTAGTTATGGTACATGACACGACCATGTTATGAGAATATGTTTCATTTTAATACAGCTCTACTTTGACCATGTAAACCTATCAGTCCTTTCACACACAATATCAAAAATACACATCCGTACATATAGGCATAAGATCTTTATTCCATGACAAGTTCAAAACATTGCTGTTATACGTCTTTATGTACTAATATGCTAAAACTATAAATGTTCAATATAGTCTCTTAATTAATTAAAATACAGTCATTAAAATTAATAATGTATGAAAATTAGTCTCAATTATTTTTAGATTAAAGGGGGTCATATGATGCGATTTCAAGTTTTCCTTTCTCTTTGGAGTGTTACAAGCTGATTGTGCATTCATAAGATCCCTGAAGTTGCAAAGACTAAAGTCTCAAAACCAAAGAGATATTCTTTATCAAAGTTAAGACTCTGCCACGCCCCCCTAAAACGGCTCGTTCTAACACGCCCCCACATATCTACCTCACTATGTGGAAATATTAGCATAATGCCGCCCAAATGTGCACGCAAAGAAAGAAGGCGTGGCAGTTAGAAGGAGGGGGCTTTGTAGAAAACGAAGCGTTTGAGAGAGGCGGGGCATAGAGGACCTACAATAATGTACAGTATTTGAAAAATGTGTTTTTTGAACATTAAAGCATGTCAACATATTCTGTTACACCAAATACACAAAATAATGATCTTTAAAAAAGCATCATATGACCCCTTTAAATACAGCATCTCACATCACAAGGGACTGATCTCATGTGAAATTTTGTTTTACTACATCTTCAGCTGCTACACTGTGGGCGATCAGCTGGGCAAAGGTGGATTTGGCGTGATGTACGATGTCACGGTGGAAGCCTTGATGAAGAAACAGTGCGGCAAATCATGTGGCAGGCAGCTCACGCTGCAAACATGTGCTGCCTCCGCGGAGTGCTCCACCGTGACGTCAAACTTGACAACCTTCTGATAAACAGGGAGACATCCGAAGTCAAGCTGATTGACTTCGGATGCGGGGACATTCTGAGGAGGTCACCATACAAGTCATACCATGGTATGTATGATGTAATTAATTTCTTCCTAATAGATACAGAACAATCGTGCTGCATTAATGCAAACTTACACATCATACAAACTCCTCTCTTCTCCAGGCACAGCAGTGTACTCCCCTCCAGAGTACCACAGCAGGGGGAAGTACTACAGCAGGCCGGCGACAGTCTGGTCACTAGGGGTTCTAATGTTCACAATGTTGTGTGGACGTTTCCCTAGTGACTATGACCTGTTCCTGCTGCATTACAAGCACTGGTCCAAACCCGGCCTGTCAAAAGGTGAGATCTTCATCACAAAAAATAACTCATTCAGAATCATACAAAGGATCTTAGTTTTGACTAACATGATCAAATACAGCAGATGTAAAGTTTAAGGTTATCAAATGTCCTTCCCGTCTTCCTGCACAGAATGCAGTCACCTCCTCAGGGCTCTCCTGCTTGAAAAGCCAAGCCGGCGACTTGGTCTGGGGCAAATCATGTCCCACAACTGGTTTAAGGTAGTGAACTTAAGACCAGCTAAAAATAATTAATTTCTCATGGGAAAGAACCAAAAAGTCAAACCCGTTTTTTTTTTTGTTTCAGGTCGTCACATAAGACAACTCCAGTTGGCGTCTCTCATGCAGCTTTGCGTCTAGTGGGGCGAGCAAGCCTTGTGTAGCGTCTTGCGTCTTGGCTTGAGGAAGCAGTATTTGCGTCTGGCGGTACTGCTTCTGGAGGGATGTGTACATATTGTATATATGTACATACTTCTTTTGGTTGCCCCTTTTGTTTTTCCCATCATGGCCACTCCATTCTTGAGGTTCTTGCCACAGCTGTCCAAATACCAGAGCTCTCTGTCTCCACCTCCACAATGACAGCGTTCGCATTCTCTGCCACCACACAGCTACTAAAGAGGTTCCTGGCACTGCCAGTTCAGAGCTTCTTGTCATGGCTGCCCAGAGCTCTCTCTCTCAATGCCATTCAGGACGGTCATGGTTGGACCAGTGATTCAGATACACCGAAGATTCCTGTAATTGCAGTCTCAGAGGTTTATGTAACCGCTCCAACCAGAGCCAGCACCCAAGACCATCTCAGTCCCAGAGATACCCGTCTCAGCAACCTCGGTCTCCAGGCTTGCTGCCGTGTCTGTCGAGACCCAAGGGCTGAAGGTTCAAATGCCAGAAATCGTCTGTCCTGCTGCCAGAGGTTCCTGTTATAGCAGCCACAGAGGGTGCTTTCATTCGTGCCAGGTCTACAAGCTCCAAATATGAAATAAAGGAAAAAAAATGTTTTCATTTAGTCATTAAGCATATGCTTCAAACCAAAGTAGTTCACAAATGAGGAACATCACAAACAATTTATCATACAAGTCTCAAAAATACTCACAGGACCACAATGGCAAATTTCAGTCAGAGGCAAGTAGAAGCTAGAAGAGAAAATACAGTTAAGAAAAACGAGAAACTGTTTTAATAGAACTTGTTTACAGAAAGTGCCTTTTTACTTTATACCTCAGTGAGACTGAACCACCAGAAGCTGCTCGCTCGGAGACCATCGTGGAATGGAGAGAATATGATGCCAAATATCACAAAGTTGTATTCCTTTAAATATATTCATATGTAAAACCTGTAAAAGATGGTAAGACAAATATGTAAAATATTCCTCATTATTGATCTGTCCTGGTTAATATATCAATAGCTGTTGTAGTAGCCAATTTGTTGAAACATAGGGACATCATGGTATGGAACTCAAAACATTGTAAGTGAATTATGGACTAGTTTATGGTGTTTTTGGCCTTTCATTGAATGAACAAGTGGGAAGATTCTTTAATAGTAGTCTCAGCATTGTCTTGCTGCTCTAATTTACATAAAGTTCGACTTTAAACCAGGGGCGAGACCTGAAATGTTCAAGCGGGTGGTCCTACATAAAACTGGGTGGGCAAAGTGTATCATCTGCAAACTGCATGTCAAAATACAGCACAGGTTCAATACACAATACTTCTAAAGCATTGATAAACATTAATTTTAATTTCAACATTTACTAATACATTATTAAAATTAAAAGATCTGTTAACATTCGTACTAACAAAAATAACGAACAGTTATATTTTTTTATAACCCAACGTTAACAAATATAATAAATATTGTACCAAATGTATTGCTCATTGTTAATGTTAGTTAATGCATTAACTAATCTTAACTAAAGGAAGTTTATTGTAAAGCATTACCTCAGTCTTCGCAGATGATTTCATAATTGTCTGTCGAGGACCGCAGTACTGCAGAAATGTGTGCAGCTGCAAATTATGCAGTTTGTTGTGGCGAACAGGATCTAGCACGTTTATGTGTTTCTTTCCTCAACGAACGCATCTGTTCAGCGAATCTAACACTGTACCGATGCTAATATGATGCTTCAAACACGCTCGGCTCTGAAGTTTCCGATCGATAAATCCATCATCCGCAGGTGCTCTGGCTTCATTTGAGAGTTAGACGGTTCGGATTCAGTGCTAAAACTTAGTTTCAATTCGGATATTCAATATATACTTTTTAAAGAATTGATCTGATTGATATTCGTTTCGCTATTTTTCAAATTCAACGCCACAAACGCGCGTATTTACGTCGCAAAGCATTGTGGGTGGGACTAACAGAAAGACCAATCATCATTTTGACAAGCGTATAGAGGGAAAAATGAAGAAACTGCCTATAAAGTACAATACTTAAGTAAATGTACTTAGTTACTGTCCGCCTCTGCCTATAATTGACCATGAAAACTCGCGTTTAATATTTTTTAACTAAATATATAAAGTTATAGTAGCCTCGCCACTGCTTTAAACATGTTTGTGTATGAACATAACAATTTTAGCACCCAAACAGGATTCTGCTGCTGTGTGAAAGTATCCTCAGTGATCCAACAGCTTCAGATCACTGATACACACACACACACACACCACCAACAACAAAAACTATAAGAAAATTATTTTCCATTTCAAAACATTACCATGAGCCGAGCAGGACATCCCCCCCCCATCCCCGTCCTGTCCTAAATAGTATGTGAGATTAGAATAAGCGTGTCCCAAAGCATAGTATGCTGAAAAGAGTATGCCAAAAGTCCCCGGATGGTCTACTATTTCAGGTTTTTGTTTTTGAAGTGTGGATCCATGCACACTCTAATGGCTAAAATTACCCACAATCCATTGCGCGTTGGAAAAGGATTCGGTTCAGAACTACAAACACGAATAAAGTGTTTAAAAACTACAAACATGGCAGATGTGTGCGACTGAGAGGTTTAGATAAAGGGGTTTCAGTTACTAATAATCCACATTTAACCTGGTAAAAAAATAATTATTTAATGTTATCTGTGTTATATTTCATTTGCAACAACGTGAACTTTTATAAACATATGTTTGGCCGTTAACTTTTAAATGCATCATGCAAAAAAGTTCTTCGCATAAAGATCCACAGCTGGCAGATCGTGCCACTTCTTTTCTCTCCAATACAGAAGGAAGTTAAATGAAATGAAATATGGAGGATGTTAACTGTGACAAGATGATTGACAGGCCAGTTTACAGTGTAGCTATAGGACAGAGCGCTCTGTTAAAGATGCAAATGTATGACGTGATAGTATGTCCCAAAGCTTGCCTACTCTTCTACTACACACTCAAAAGCGTGTACGTTTTCTTCACCAAAAGAGTACATACTTTAAGCGCATAGTATATATTAGTAGGCAGTCTAGGCACATTGGGACGCAGCAAATGATCTGTAGTGCTGCATCCAAACTAAGTCAACACAAAATGGCATTCACAATCTATTTTACTTCCATAATATGACATGTTTAAACGGCACTTTTAATGAGAAAAGAACTTCATGTTATATTCTGGAACTGACTGGATTGTGAAAAGTGAATGTTAGATACCAGAATGGAGGCGAATAGGATGTTAACTTAGAAGTGAAGCAAGTTGTTACATTTTTATGAAAGATTATGAAGACAAACATTTTCTTTGGTATAATGTGCAGGTAATCATTTACAATACATAAAGGAACACTTTTTTAAAAAGTAAATGGGGTCTGTTTTCATGTTGTTTTATAAAAATAATTACAATAGTCTACTGTTTGAGGTTGACTGTATTACCTAACTATGAATATATTATTAAGAAAATAATTAATAGAATAAATACTAATAAAAAATAATTAATAGACACTTGCAGTATTTATATTATTATGACTATAACAACATAACTATTTAATAGCCGTATATGCACTGATTTTCAGAATATGCAAAACTACTGTTTTTTTGCTCTAATAAATTGCACCGGTAACTACAGCGAAAAAAATGACATTTTGAAAACGATGTTAAAGCCATATTTCTTTTTTTTTCTCTGCAAATAAACAATGGAGAACAAAAATACCCACCAGAACAGACCAAACCACAAATGTTTAAAATCAATAAATACTTTTTACTGTATGTAAGTGTGAAACCAAGCAGCTCCGTAACTGTGTACAAAATATATATATATCATTCAAATTATTAGTCAGGGCATAAGACAAGCAATACACAGGTATTGCATGAAAACGTTTTTGTCAAGGATCTTCCCTGGGAAGTTTCAGCGGGGGGTTTGTGCGAGCGCTCTCTGACAGTGGTACAGGATGCAGTATGGGAGAACAGGATGAGGAGAGCGCAGCCACATGGCCAGAGCAGCGCCGTTCACTCTGCAGTGCAGAAGACAGGGGGCGCCACTGAGCAGCCGACACGCTACGATTCCCTCGGAGCCTGAAGCGACAACACATGAAAGGGTTAGTTCACCCCAAAATGAAAATTAGGCTGCGTTTCACTCACCCCCGATTCATCCTAGGTGTATACGACTTTGACGAATCCAGTCGGAGTTATATAAAAAATTGTCTTTGATCTTTCAGGATTTCGATATAAGCCAAGAGGAGACTTGTTTTCCTTTGCTAAAGTAAGGAAACTTTGCTTTTTTTGATCCTGTAAACAAACGTTGGTTTTCACGAGACGTACCGGCGCATGCGCAACGCTGACCTCATACGTCATGCTCCCAGAACTGCTTCTGTTTACAACTGCTGGCGCAAGCTAGATTCAAGTGATTATTACGTTTTGAATATGGATATTTTTCTTACAAAAACGCATCGATTCGCTACACCCGGAGCCGTGCGAGACACTTTTTTTTGTGGAAGGGTACGTTTTATTTCACGTCTTTTGAACCGAAGGAATGCAACACCCGCTGAGTACAACGATAGAGCTTGAAAGATCAAAGACAATTTTTTATATAACTCCGACTGGATTCATCTGAAAGAAGAAAGTCATATACACCTAGGATGACTTGAGGGTGAGTAATTTATGGGCAAATTTTCATTTTTGGGTGAACTAACCCTTGAACATGATTGATGGGCTGCTTTCCTAAATAGTGTGTAAATTATAGTCAGCTATAGTGCATGTTTGAAATGGAATGTAAAAGGTGCTAAAATGACTGCAAATCACATTAAAGTAAGTGATGTTTTTTGTTTTTTTTTACCAATGATGTCCACTACATGTAGCTGTAGGGCGTCTTTGAGAGCGTTCAGGGTGGTTCTGAGCGGGTCCCTGGCATCTGTGAGCAGTTTCAGATTCTGTTTGACGTCATGAGACAGAGACAGCCAGAGTTTCCCATATTCCTCTGTGGTTACGACCAAAGGCCTGTGTGTGACAGAGAAAAATGAGTCTCATACAGTCAGAAAGCTCCAAACATGGTGAAATACTTTGAGGTTGTTGGTTGTTATTTGTATTTCACTTTCATTTTATATTCAGTAGAAAAAAAATTTTTTATTAGAAACTGCAACCTGAAATCTGTTGCAATGTGCAGGTCTTTAACCTCAGTGGAAAATTCACCTTCAGAAGATTATTTAGGATGATTTTTATCTCCAAATAGGTGAAATGTTCTTTACATAAAGCAAACAAACAAAAATATAAGGGAAAAAATCTATATAGATATGAAAGATTTTTTGTCAAGTGCAATTGTATATATGTATATCAGGGTGTATAATTGTGTATATATTATTATAATTAACTAAAACTACTACTACTACAAAAAAAAAAAAAACTTTACTTACATGAAATAAAATAAAAGTTAACTGAAATAAAATTAAATATTAAAAAATAAACATTTTATTTCAGCATTTCAGCTAGTAGCCAAGGCAACATTTCTCATTTTTATTTACTTTAACTTGATGTCATAAAATGACTAAAACTGAAATTAATAAACATTATAGACATTTTCAAAACAGAAAGAAAACGAAAACTAATTAAAATGACAAAAACACACCAAAAAATTACTAAAGCTTTAAATAAAAATAAAACATAGAAAGGAAATCATAAAAATAAAAACTAATTCAAAATATTAATAAAAATTACAATAGTATCTCAATTATACCTTAAATAACACTAGTATACAGTTATTATTTTTATTAACCAATGTATTTATTATGGTTACATATTTTATAGTTTTATTATTATTTATCTATTAAAATAAATTACTCCATTCTTTATTATCATTTAGCAGGTTACAAAAAGTTTATTTCAGTGAATGCTGTTTTTAAAAAACAAAACAAAAATCATCAGTTTTAAATGATCAGCCATTAAATTAGTTATTGGGTCACAGCTTAAAAACAAATGATCTACAATCAATATTTTAAATATATATTTATTTATAAATTTATTTACACTAAATCAAACTCAAACTAAATCAAATCAAGTATTGCTTTATTTCTTTAGTAATCATTTCTTAATTATGTAATAAAAAATAAACAATGCGTCTTAATTGTTGAAAACGAATGTAAAGTAGTTTGATGTAGTTTCAGACAAGCATTACCTGATGAAGTCTGCTGTTGACAGTGTCCCAGAGAAAGGGAGTGTGTTTGTGTGTCCCGGTTGTGTTTGATAAGAGACGGTCCCGGTAAAGGACACGTTTGTGTGAGGGTCGTCCATCAGCAGAGCATAATGACACACAGACGTACTGTTGCCCTCCAGACAGTTCATGACGTTCCCTCTCAAACTCACCGTCTAAGACAGAAGATCATTTGCGGTTATTAAATATGCCTTTTATAATACTATATAATATAAAAATATTTTGCAACACACCTCCAGCTCCTCACAGGTCAGCTGCACTGCAACATCTTTTATTACAGTTTCCGTGCAGTTGGATATAAAGATCACAAGCAGCAAAGCTTCATCTCTGAACAGGCGGCAGGAGGACATAGACAGGCTGGGGTCAGAGGTCAGGCTGGAGACATCAGAGTGAGGTAGGTCTTTGAGGTCAGCGGGTAATAGTGCGGTCAGATCTGAAGACCCGGGTGGAGGATGTTTATCCTGGATCGTGTTGGGCCGCACTATAACCATATCGCCACCCAGTATGTGAGAGGTGTTTGCGCGTCTGTCTTCTTTAGTGTCTTTGTTTTGAGCCGGACCATTGGCTGTAGAGGATTTGGGGGTGTGGCCAAAAGCAGATATGGATGTGGCTGGCTCCTCCTCCAGCAAACTGCCGTACAGGAAGCTGTCGGTCGTGCTACGCGAGGAGCGAGAGGAGGAGTCGGAAGACCTCTCGCTGGTGCCTGATGACGATGATGATGATGATTCGTATGGGCGGGGCTTTTTTCTGAAGCGAGGGGGCGGGGCTTCAGATTTTCCCAGCTGAGAGGAAACAGAACAGTTGGCATTTACACTAAAAATGCAATGCATGTGATCTGAGTGAGTGGATATTTAGTACCATCAATACAAGATGGTAAGATAAACGTACTATGACTCTCAAAATCCATCATTTTCTCACCAGAGACATGGAGCTCCCAGCTCCCAAACCAACAAACAGAGAGGAAGCCAGCTGCTGTTTGTCCTGGTTTTGTGTCGAGGGCTCCAGCTGTGGCTCTAATCTCTCTGCTGCCTCCTGTTGGCCGGAGGGCTGAACTGCAGCACTGGGTTCGTCCACCGGAGGTGCTGTTGTTTCTTTTTGTTGAAGATACCCATCTTTCCCCCAAACTCTCTTTACACCCTCAAGAATCAGAGTGCTGGAGCTGAAATGATACATAAAGTTAAAGGGGTCATATGATGTTGCTAAAAAAAAACATAATTTTGTGTATTTGGTGTAATGAAATGTGTTACTCTAAAGAGAAAGGAAAAAATGAAATCGCATCATATGACCCCTTTAATATTCAAAGTACCATGTATACACTACCGTTCAAAAGGTAGGGGTCTGTAAGACTTTTTTATATTTTTGAAAGAAGTCTCTTAAGCACACCAAGAGGCCGTTCACACAGAATTCGTCTTTGCGTCTAAAAGCGTTCAGGAATGGTTTTTAAAAAAGCACAGCCCAGATCGCGAGGGTCTCAAGATGCGCTTTTGAGACGTGATGCAATAACGGAAATAACAGAAAATAGTCAAACAGCAGGATATATAGAGAATACCAGGCTCTTTTTTTAAGAAACTGGTTGTGATAAGCGCTTGAAGAAATGTTACACAGTTCAGGGTATACAGACACAGCCACTATGAGTGTCTCCTCTGCCATGTTGTCATGCCAACCTGCTATTGCTATTGTCATGCCAACCTGCTATTGTAAACAGAAGCTCGCAAGGCTTGCCCCGCCTCCAGGGTCTTCTGATTGGTCCATTGTTTTGGAACTGACATTGATGAGCGGCGCTGCGTGTAATAGTTGAAATTTGAAACTTGGCACAGCGTATTAAAAACACGGCACTCATGTAAGAGACGCTGCAAAAGATGTGTAAAAAAAAAAAAAAGTAAAAACAGTAATATTGTGAAAAACTTTTATAACTTAAAATAACTGTTTTCTATTTTAATATATATTAAAATGTAATTTATTCCTGTGATGCAAAGCTGAATTTTCAGCATCATTACTCCAGTCTTCAGTGTCACATGATCTTCAGAAATCATTCTAATATTGATCCTGGAGCACAAAAGCAGTCTTGAGTTTCAGATAAATCTCAATTTCGAAAAACTGACCCTTATGACTGGTTTTGTGGTCCAGGGTCACAATTATGCTGATTTGCTTCTCAAGAAACATTTCTGATTATCATCAATATTAAAAAAAGTTGTGGTGCTTAATATTTTTGTGGAAACCAATTCTTTGATAGAAAAGAACGCCATTTGTTTGAAATGTTTTGTAACATTATAAATGTCTTTACTGCCAATTTGATCAATTTAATGCATCCTTGCTGAATAAAAGTATTTATTTCTTTCAAAAAAATCTTCCAAAAACTTTTGAGCGGTTGTGTACAATCAAAGACAGCACGCTACACAGATACCCACCCTGCCTTCTGAGAGAGTTCAGTGCTGTTGCCCGAGAGTCCTGAACTGATGGACAGTAGTGTGGGCGACTGTCTGTCAGTGATGCTACATGATGATAAACTTACAGGCAGAGAAAAACTGTACGGCTCCAGATTCAATGCTGAAAAACAAAAACAGTCAGTCAAACAAGTTTGGAAAGACATGAGGGTGAGTAAATGATGACCAAATGTTCATTTTTGGTGAACTATCTATTTAAGGACAGGATACATATAGATGTGGTAAACTATAGAGTTTACTTTAGTATAAATAACAGCAAGCTGACTGCACCTCTGTCCTCACACAGCTCTTGCTGTCTCTGATGAGGGGGTTTATACGGTGCTGCTCCTGCAGCCAATGCCTCTGACACAAACCCATCCAGAAATGACAGAGAAGAATCAACCTGTGAAGAAAACACACAAACTAGAGCAACAAGGTGGAATCTTTGGGTATTTTAAGTTTTACTTATTTGAATGCTCAAAACATGAAAAAATAAAAAATAAATAAAAACAAATAAATCAATACTTTTATAAAACTGATCAAAAGTACGAGTGATAGATTTGTACTTAAAATTAAAATTAATTCTGTTCTTTTGATCTTTCTATTCATCAAAGAATCTCGAAAACAGTATCACAGTTTATATAACAATTTGAAGCAGCACAACTGTTTTCAACATTTATAATAATCAGAAATGTTTCAAATCAGCATATCAGAATGATTTCTGAAGGATCATGTGACACCGAAGACTGGAGTAATGATGCTGAAAATTCAGCTGCGCATCCCTTTTTTTTTTTTTTTTAAATGCATTCAAATAGAAAACAGTTATTTTAAATTGTAACAACTGAATTTTTGATTAAATATGCATTGCTAAGAACTTCATTTGGACAACTTTAAAGACTTTAGATTTATATATATATTTATTTAGATTTAGATTTTTTTGCAACCTCAGATTCCAGATTTTCAAATAGTTGTATCTCGGCCAAATATTGTCCTATCCTAACAAACCATACATCAATGGAAAGCTTATTTATTCAGCTTTCAGATGATATATAAATCTCAATTTCGAAAAATTGACCCTTATGACTGGTTTAATGGTCCAGGGTCACATTTCACAATATTACTGTATTTTACTGTATTTTTGATCAAATAAATGCAGTCACGGTGAGCAGAAGAGACTTATTTCAAACAAATCTTACTGTGTAAATAATATGTTACACCACCAAATGTCTAGATCGGCTCAGTTTACTGTTTTGTTCACTTAAAGTGCTCTAAATCTGAATGTTTAGTGTAAAAACATCCTTAAAGGTACACTATGTAACTTTTTTGTTCAAAATGTACAAAATTGATATAATGAGTTTTGTTTATTAACCACTAGAGAGCCAAAAGTTACATAGTATAGCTTTAATAAGATGAATTTGTCATAATTGGGACAAGCAATCAGCCCTGTTACCTCCATGCCGTCCCAGGGGGCTCCACAGGGCAGGACCCACTCATAGAGCTGTGAGTCCTGGCTGAGCTGACGCAGCTCCTGGGCCTGCTGACGGAGCACCGTGTCCTGGGAGGACGAAAGACCCTCAGCCAGGTCCAGAATCAAGTCTGTCTGGCCCTCAGAGATCTTGGTCAGCGCAGAAAGAATCCAGACCCGTGTCTCCGAGCTCACGCTTCTCTGATCCAGCAGCTGCGTCAGGAGCCGGATGACCTCGCGCTGGTCCACAGACTCTTGGAGGTGAGCGTATTCTCCAAGCACCTGAGCGAGCACACACACACACACACACCGGTGAACAAATATCTCTTGTGAGTTTCCAGAAGAACACTGATTTAATTTGCAGTTCATTCCAGTAGGGTTTGATGTTAGCATGTTTCTAAGCTAATGACTCAGAACTGTAATAGGCATGAAAATGCACCACACACAGGGCTTATTTTATCATTATTATTTAAAAGGCAAGGCAAGTTTATTTATATAGCACATTTCGTACGCAATGGTAATTCAAAATGCTTTACATAAAAGAAAGTAAAATAATCATAAAAAAATAATAATCACAAAAATAAAACAAGGAATTTCAAAACTTTGAAAATTATTTAAAAATTGATTTAAAATGAATTTAAGACAGTTAAAAATAGGAAATAATTACACATACATAAAATACAGTGCAGTCAGTACGAACATCGCACAGTGCTCATTCAATAAATGCACAGCTAAACAGATGAGTTTTGAGTCTAGATTTAAATGTGACTAATGTTTTAGCACATCTGATCTCTTCTGGAAGCTGATTCCAACTGCGGGCGGCAAAATAGGTAAAAGCAGTATGTAAAAGTATGCAATTTATATTTCTATGACAGGTTTAAAAGGATTTCATCCATCCAAGGAGACATCCGTCTTTTTTGCTACCAATTATAATGCTGTATTTTACATTAGCGTAAATGTTTTTAAAAATTAACATTAAAATAGCAAAGTATTTAATATTAAACTATAAATAAAATTCAATAATTTTTCATATAATATTATATATTACATTTGTTATCTGTCATAGCATAAAAATTTTTACAAATAATTTATAAATGTTTTAAAATATATATAATGTTAAATGAAATTAGTTATTATTAATTAATACTAAAGAGTAAATGGTTAATAAATAACCATTATTTAATTAAATTAATTTATTTAATATTAATATGAAATAATTATATAATGCTCAGTTGGGTTTTAAAAGACAATTAATATTCAGAAAATATCAGATGAAAACTGAATTGAGCTAAATAATGACACTATTGTCTTCTGTAGAGCTGTTTTACAGCTCAGACTGAAGTTGTTTCAAGATTGATGAATTTTGCAGCATTAATACTGTTATTTTCTTCCATTTCGTCAATTATTACTGTGAAAACACTTTGAAACAATCTGTACTGTATTAAGTGCGGTATAAATAAATGTGACTTGACTTGGCTTCATAAAAAAATAAATGTGTCCTAATCAGTGTTGGACAGTAACGCATTACTTAATAACGCGTTACTGTAATTTGATTACTTTTTTAGTAACGGAGTAATTTAACGTGTTATAATTTTCAAAATAGTAATTAGAGTATAGTTACAAGCCGAGGTCTCTATACGTTACTGCCGCGTTACATTGCTGACAGAATGCAGTGTTTTATAATCTGGAGATTGTAAAAAGGATGTAGCACACGCACCGTCGAGTCAACCTGCTCCCGCGGGACCCGACGCAACAGAGTGAGAGACGCTCATGTGTGCGCGGGATGCGGGAGAATAAAATGATTCACGGGACTCCCGCAAAATAATTGACGACGGGCCATTGAATTATTAGAAAAATAATGCACACCTGGGGTGGGGTGTGCATTATTTTTCTAATAATTCAACGGGCCGGAGTCAATTATTCTGCTTATACTACAGTTACCACACCTCAAGACATTCTGCCATCCAAACCATGCACGCAGCAGCCGCTTGCTTTAGTTGAAAACAACAGTGTTCTGTGAAAGTTGATGCTTTAAGTAAGGAATAATTGACGACGGGCCATTGAATTATTAGACGACACCTTTTTGTGCAAACTGCGTGACTGTAGTGTGCGTGTGCGAGCACGTGTGATTGCAGTAATTCCTGTGTGCTGTATAGGTACTGTATGCTAATTTCCGTTATTACAGTTAACTATGCGAAGTGATATGGAACTGTAATGCGGTCAAGAGAGCTGCCTGGAACTACGTTCGCCGTGCGTTTCCCTGAAAATAATTGCACACCTCAGAACGTTCATCAGCCAATTAGATTCAAGCATTCAACGGCCCCGTAGTATAATAACAAATATTTATCGGGAGCGTGTATGCTGGGATTTCATAAATTTCATGGAGAAAAAAGTAACGTAACTATTAATGTAACTAATTACTAATTACTTTTGAAATAAAGTAATCAGAACAGTAACGTGATTACTTTTAAAAGGAGTAATCAGTAATCAGTAATTTGATTACATTTTCAGAGTAACTTGCCCAACACGGGTTCTAATTGATTAATAATAAATACAAACTGGCTTTTTGGGTAAATAAAATGCCAACTGATCTTAAAGTGCAAATTGTAAAATCCATCTAATGAATTAATGAATTTTCACTTCATCATGAAATTTCACTGTCAGAAATTTATTTAGGATGACAAAGTTTTTCCCACAGTTTTTTTGATATATACATTTATTTACCTCATAAATAAATGTATTTTTGGGATTATATATATATTTTTTCTGAATATTTTTTCCTCAATTTACCCACCTTAATCAGGTGTTTTAAAATTAAGTTCGAAGCCTGTCACTAGAATTTGAATCAGCCTTTTAGCAGAATTTTTTTTGTGAATCATCAGTGTATCAAAAAACATTGTTTTTGTGTGTGTGTGTGTGTGTGTGTGTGTGTGTGTGTGCGTTTTTGTGACAAATGAGGACATAAATTTGTATAATGACAAGGGTATGACATAGGTATAACCTGTGTGTGTGTGTGTGTGTGTGTATATATATATATATAGTCGTACACACCCAGCTCATGAGCTGTAAGAAGCGCTGGGGCAGATGAGAAGCGTCTCCCTTCAGCACAGTCAGATACGAGTCGACAGCATAAAGCCGTAACTGATCATCTTCCTCTTTAGACTCTGAGCCTGAGACAAAAATATCAGAAATATAAAACAACACACCTTCTACTACAGTTTACAGCTCTTAGATTGTCTATACTTCTCGTTTACCCTCCGCCAGCAGTCGCAGGAAGTTGTTTGGGACGTCCTGTTGCAGCAAATCTCCACCTGTGGAAAAAACATCATTCATTGTCTGAATGAACCACGAATTATCTGGAGCAAACGTAAGGGTTTTCATAGGAACATAACAGCTGACTTTCAACAAATATTTGTTCATTTTATAGAAAGTAGAGCATTGTTCATAAACTCTGTTTAATTAAAAGGATATTTTTCAGCGAGCTCTGCGACTTTTCCAACCAGATGGATGATGGTGTGCTCGTCGTTGCAACCGTGCAGGAAGTCCAGCATCTTCTCAACGATCACGGTCACATTCTGAGCATTTGTGATCCTGAACAGCAATTCAAGAGTCTGAGAGAGAAGAAAGAGGAAGAGATGAACACAAGACCCTTGATTTGTTGGGAATTATGAATCTGATATTAAATCAATTATTGAGCTGATCTGTACTATTTGTGAGAGCATCACGTTGGTTTACCAGGTTTTGATGTTTTAGAAGTTGGATTTTCTCTGTGCTTTTGTTGTTGTTATGACATAAAATAATAGATATGAATTGAAAATTTGAAATTATGACAAAATTCATAATTATGAAAAAAAAGTCATATTTATGACCTAAAAAAGTCATTATTCTGATAAAAAAAAGACATCATCAGTCAATAATTATGGTTTTTCTCTAATTATGACAAATGTAGGTCATTACCTCTCTTTTAATAGTGAAATCTGTGTGGTCCAAACACTCAATGATGGTCATCTGATGCTGCAGGGCGAGTTTAGCATCATGCTGGACGACATACGTCAAGGCTTTCAAACCTGAAAACGCACCAATATGTGAGCAGTTCAAGTGAGTTCAAGTTAACTAATTAGTGAAAATCAAAAGCAGGAATTTTACCAAGATATTTGAGGTTGATCTTTGGAGACAGAACAAAATTCCCAATGCATCTCGTGGCTTTTTCCAGCAGCTCAGCTTTGGGGTGGATGGTGTAGACGGCCTTCACACACTCATACAGGATTGCTGAAACAGACATGATGTGTTAGCAGCATTCATTTTGCTGACAAAGTATCGTTCACTACATAAGAAGAGATGATTTTCGATGATTAGTTGTTCTTGTGTTAAAAATCAGAAATAAAACAAACAAACAAAAACAATTCTGCATAGTGCTTATCGGACACTTACAAAACAACAACTATCTGTAACTAGATACTAAAATTATTACATCTTTTTCTTCCACACTTTTTCCTTCCACTCAACTTTCTGTTAACATGCTTGGATACAGCGCTCTGTGAACAGCCAGCTTCTTTGGCAATGAATGTTTGTGGCTTACCCTCCTTGTGAAGGGTGTCAATGATTGTCTTCTGGACAACTGTCAGATCAGCAGTCTTCCCCATGATTGTGTAGCCTAGTGAACCAAACTGAGAGACTATTTTGAAGGCTCAGGAAACCTTTGCAGGTGTTTTGAGTTGATTAGCTTTTTTTTAAGTTCTGCATGGTGGTTATCAAACACATAAGTATAAGTATTGGTAACAAGACACTAAAACTGTTAAAGATTGTTTTTGTTAATTGAAATAAAGCTGAAATAAAATAAAAGTATTAAATGAAAAATGTAAACTTTAACAAAATATTTGATTTTTTTTTTCTTGGCAACAACCTAAAATAAAGTACTTTTAATTGACGTACAAAATTACTAAAACTTTAATAAAAATAAAAATAAAAAGGCAGAAATAAAATGTTCTGTATAGTGGTTATCAAACACTTATAAACAACTGGTATCGGTTGTAAGCAGTGTTATTATCATTAACTAAGGCTAAAACAAACTATTAAAGATTGTTTTCATTAACTGAAATAAAGCTGAAATATAATAATATAAGTATTAGATGAAAAATGTAAACCTAAATGAAAATTTTGAACTTTTCAACTACCTAAAATACCAGAAGTTTAAACCAGAAGTACTAAATTACTAAAACTTAACACATATAAAAATAAACAAAAGCTACATAGAAACTGAAAAAAAGCAAAACCCCCGAAAGACACATGATGTGTTAGTTGACAAATTGTCTTTTGGTCTATTAGAAAAGCTGATTTTACCGTAAGTGATGTTGTGGTTCATTTCCGCTCTGCGCAGAGACTCATCCAGAACTTCATACATCAGCTCACTGGTGCTGAAAAATGAACAGACACATTTACATTACAATTTTTAGTGCATAATTTAAGCATACAAATTGGCCCGCAGCTTGTGTTTGCATGGCGGCCCGTCGGTACCTTTGGTCCTCTCTCCCGAGCAGCGAGAGGATCCTGAGCAGCTGGAGCTGCAGCCACGGCGCAGGAACATTGCGGTAGTTAAAGTCCACCGGGAGTTTCCCACCCAGCACCTGCTTCAGGATAGTGACGAAACTACCCGTCAGGTCCTTATAGCCGTCTGGACTCTCCTGATAAAGAGAAAGACATCAGATGTGACCGACTAGCCATTTCTTGCCTACTGCATGATGGGACAAAATCACAGCCAATCAGAACATGTTTAATGTTTACTTATACAGCTGGTTTTAGATGGTAAGGTCAGCACAAAAACGTAGACTTGATTGTATTAGATTTTATAATGTAATAAAAAAGGTATAAAGGTATTCACTTTAACTCAGTTTCACAATACAAAGCCACCTATCATAAATACTGACATTCAAAGCCCATACTGTATGTTGAAGACTGACCGTGATCAGCTGTAGGTAAATATGTAAGGATGATGTCATGACACCCGGATCTTGGTCACACAGAGCTTTTCGAAACTTGCTATGAATGTGCTGGACTTGATTTGGAGCAATAAGATAAAACTTATATAACGCCAGGACGGCTTTCCTCCGAATGATCTCCCTTAGACAGGAAAGAAAGACAATAATATGTGACCCTGGATAATAATATGTGAGATTTAGACATCATCTGAAAGCTGAATAAATAAGCTTTCCATTGATGTATGGTTTGTTAGGAGAGGACAATATTTGGTCGAGATACAACTATTTGAAAATCTGGAATCTGAGGGTGCAAAAAAATCGAAATACTGAGAAAATCACCTTTAAAGTTGTCCAAATGAAGTTCTTAGCAATGCATATTACTAATCATAAATTAAGTTTTGATATATTTACGGTAGGAAATTTACAAAATATATTCATGGAACATGATCTTTACTTAATATCCTAATGATTTTTGGCATAAAAGAAAAATCTATAATTTTGACCCATACAATGTATTTTTGGCTATTGCTACAAATATACCCCAGCAACTTCAGAATGGTTTTGCGGTCCAGGGTCACATATGAGTTATTATTAGACTGAGAATCAAATTGACCAATATACAAATAATTGTACCCATATTTACACTTTTCTTAACTGGAAAACTGGTTATTAGTTCATTAATACTGCGACTACTGTTAAATCTGGTTCAATGCATGAATATGCATTCAACAGGAAACAGTGGTGTTCATGGGTAAATTCAATTAGTATTTCTTAAATTAATATTAAAACAATATATATTAAATATATTTATATAAAGTGTTTTGTTAATGTAATTAATATTATTATTAATAATAATAATAATTTGTAAATGATGATTAGTTATTCTTGTTAAACAAAGCAAAAATAAAACAAAAATTGTGTTTATTAGACATTTATTAACTAAAACTACATATTTTTTAAGATTCAAGATTTTTTTAAGATTTAAGATTTGTTAACCGAAATATTGCTTGAATAAAATAAAAAATAAATATTACGTGCCTTGGCGGCAACGTTACATATTAAAATACTAAAACTGACATAAAAACAAAATAAAGATATTTAGAAATATAGAGAAAAATGATAAAAATGACAAAAGCACACAACAAAATTACTAAAACTAAAATTTAAATGGAAGCTAAAAATATAAAAGCTAATTCAAAATATTACTAAATACTATAATATTATATAAATAATAACAAAATAGCACATATCAGCCATTTTATATCATATCTGAAAGCCTTATTTATATGGCTTTTAGATATCTTCAAGTGTTGAAATAAGAAATAACTTGTGTGTATTGTGGAGGAGTGAATCTCGCTGGCTTACTTTGGATGCGACAGCTTGTCTTCCACCAGAGGAAGGACAGCAGGTATCATGTCTTTGGGAAACACCTGAGCTACTACAGTCAACGCCATGCACGCTTCAATGAGGTTAGTGCTCTGAAGATCCTGTCACACATGCATGAGACGTTCAGCCATACATTTTACGTAACAGGTCCAATTAAAGGTAATAAGCTAACCAAGCTCACTTTTAATACTGTGTTTACCAGCAACAACAACAATTCATGGCCTTCATTAAGGAAAAGAGACACCGCAAGGTAACCTAGATGATAAAAGAGATATAAAGACTAAAATCATACACATTCAGGGTCCATAATTAACAAGAATCTCCACATAGAGTTAATAATAAAATATAAAAAATTATATATACAGTATATATACCTCACCATTGTAAAGCACTGCTTTTGCAAGGTTCCGTGAAAAAGTTTCAGCTTTTATTTTCCTTTACGCCCTGAAGAAGATATCACAGGTTCATCAAGTTCGTCGAAATTATCCATCCTCGATCACTTGTAGTCAGCTTTGACGAAACTCCTCTCAGCTAGCACGTCTTTTCAAAGTGAAAGTAGCCTTGTCACCTGACCTGAATACAGCACGCTGATTCGCTAAAATGGACTTATCGGCTTCTGTTCAAAAACAACAAGGGCGCTTGTCGGTTTCTGCAGTAAAACGTGAACTCGCGAAGCCTTGAAAGTGGACAAAGCCTTTTTTTTTTGAAAAAACATGTTTAGGGTTCAGATTGCGCTATATGTGGAGAATAATGCACGGCAATCAGCTCATTTTTTTTAAAAGTGGCGTTTATCGGTTTTTATCGGCAAATGAACTCTTCATATATATATATATATATATATATATACACAAAAATATATTTATACAAATATTTCTGTAATAATGTATTATACATAAAATATTGTTATATTAAAAAATACATTTTATTCATAATTTGTACAATTATCACTGAGACAAATTGTGGACCCTGTGTAAAGTGTACTGTGCATCTGTTATTGAACTTATATGGTGAGGACTGGAAATGCGGTAACATACCCACTCTCTTCTCCAGTACACCGCCCTGCTGGGCCAGTTTGATGGCGTGAATGTAGGTGAAGGAGGCGTCGTAGCCCAGCATCTCACAGTACATGGCTCGCACCATGATCTCTCTCATCTGCTTCTGTAATACACACACGGAGGTCAAATAACCAGCTTCTGAGTGACCGTGATGACGGTAACGTCTGTATCGCTCACCATGGTGGTGTTGGGAGATGAAGCCTGCTCTTTCATGGCAGACAGCTCCTGTTTGATGAGGATCTCCTCCTCCTGCAAATGCACATCAAATGAGATCATGCTTTAAAATAAAGAGCACTGCATTGCATTTTAATGTGTGGTTGCTATCACCTCGATAGTGTACATTTGTATATTGTACTAAATTATTATTATTATTATTTTGATGTTGGAAGTGGCCACCTTTTTGCTGTTCACTTTACAGTTTTTTATAAATATTATATGTTTTATATTATTATTATTATTAATATTTTTTATTATTTAATATTTATAATTATTATTTACCATTATATTATTACTATATATATTTAATTGTCAAAATGATAGAAAGTAAATTATATATAAAAGTTAATTATACACAATAATATTAAATAACCTTTACTATTATTCAATATTAGATTTTTATTTATTTAATATGTGGTTTCTAGGACCTTAATAGTGTACATTGGTTTATTTTACTAAATTCTTTTTTTCTTCTTCTTTTTTATGTTGTAAATGGTCCTTTTAGCTGTTGTTCACTTGTTACAGTTTTAATAAAATACAATGTTTTATTATATTTTTGTTATAATTTGCATAATATAAATAATACATAATAATATATTTTTGTTATATATATATATATAAATACTATTATATAATTCATTTACTATTTCATTATTATTATTTATAAAAAAATAATAAAAAATAAACAATACAACTATTCTGTATAATCAATTATTCTGAAATCATGAAATTAGAAATTTAAAAACATATATTTTCGAAATATAGAACTGATTAAATAAAGTACTGATTTCCACACCGAAAGCGGAACCACTGTCACTGCTTTACCTGTCAATGTCTATATTTATGCTTCTGTCTGTGTGATGTAATTTTATTAATAAACGAATAATTAACTTACATGTTTAGATGTCAGTTCTGTGATGCTCTTGATGAGTTGTCTTAATCTGTTGGTGATTTTAGCAGCTCCAGTTTGAGAATCAAATAAACCCGGCAGAGCAGTGAGAGTTTTCTCCACAACATCACTCATTTCAGCACGACAACACAGACGAGCAGATTATGAGACACAGCCGAGACCCTGCATACAGACGAGTGCACTACAGCAGGACAAATACCTGCACAACACCTACACTTCAGTCAAAACACACAGAATGAAAACACAAACCAGCGTGACTAGCCTTTCTCGACGCCTACCGGAAGTGCGCTGCTGTTTTCATAATAAAAGTCGAGCGGTTTTACAGTTACAGGAATTATTCACCTAAACAACAACATCAACAATAACAATAATAATAAAACGTAATTTTATAAAGACGTTTAGTTGTCTTTATAATATTAATATAGTTTTATTATTACATAGATAGTATCTATCTAAATGTATGTCTATCTAATAGTTTTGTGTAATAATTTATGTATTTATTTTATTTAAAAACAACAAAATTAAATAATTGTTTTTATAAACAATAGAAATCTGAGAACAACTTTTGTGTTTTAAGTTTTAAAGCTGTTTTCACAAAGCTACATACAGTTTTTTAGAATTAATTAGTCATTTATAACATTTGGTAAATGTACCAAATAAATTATTTACGCTAAATAATTCAAAATGAATAAGTGAAATAACTGATTTTGGTTCCAACAAAAACAGAAGGGTTTGGACTTTTCATTTTTGGAGGAACTGTCTATTTAATAACTCTACAAAGCTCACTTTAACTATTATGCTTTACTGAACAGTTATTTTACCATTCCATGTTAATAAAATAATAAGTAATGAATTTAATCGCTTAAATAAAACTGATCTAATAACAACAAAAGCAACGTCATGAAACATGAAATAAAGAGACACCACATAAATTTCAGCGTTTAAAATCCATTTATTTGGTTTAGGTGTAGGGATATCTGTGTCGATATGACAACCTATATGATATCATGGTATATACACTTTGCTACAGTAAGAAAGAACAACTATAGTGGCGTAGTAATTGAAAGAGAATGAGACCATAACGAGTAAGAGAGCATAAGTAAATCTGTTAGCTTGCATATCAGAAATAGAGTCCGCTAAACAATCTTTCCCTTCGTTCATTCACAACAACTCAAGCAGTCAGTCGAGACATCAGTGTCTCTGCTGTGCTTCAACCTCATGCACAGACCTAAACAACATGGAATACATTTATATTTTTAGATTAATGCTTCAGATAAATTATTTCTTGGATCATGAGCTCAAACACATTCATACACATAAACTAGAATGCCTTAATAGAGGGGCAGTCGTTGTCATAGAAACAGAAGCCATCGACACCATCCAAGTCCATCCCATAATACCAAGCATACCATTTGCTGATTAGAGTTGGATGCACTACAGTCCATCTGTATCATTACAGTCTGCGGTTTATCCTTGAATCCAGCTGCGGAGAGAAATCTGATCGAGCCGGATGTCAAACACAAGCAGTCTGAGGTTCAGCCAGCATTCAGGCCCAGATCTGGAGAAAGACAGAACAAATGTGAGGCTTTCATCACAACACTTAATATACTTGCATTGTGTTATTATCTTTTTTGTCCACTGACCCGTAATGTGTGATCCCAGGATCCCGAGCAGAACGCTGTTCCGTCCGGAGAAACGCGGAGCGTGCTAACTCTGTTCTCATGTCCAAACAAGATGGACACGCGGGTGCCCTTTAAAACGTCCCACACGTTGATGGTGTAGTCATTGTAGCCACCAAACAGCAGCCTCCCTGCCGAAAGATATTAGCATAGCATAAACAACAAACTCCTTCAAATAGAAAATCAATCTTGGTGATTCTGGTAAAGAAAAAAAAATTATATATATATATACTGTATATAGTTGTGGTCAAAATTTTACATACATTTTGAAATATCTGCAAAATGTTAATTATTTTACCAAAACAAGAGGGATCATACAAAGTGTATTTGAACGCTTTCCAGCAGTGACTGTATGATTTTGAGATCCATCTTTTCACACTGAGGACAACTGAGGGACTCATACACAGCTATTGCAGAAGGTTCAAACGCTCACTGATGCTCCAGAAGGAATCATGATGCATTAAGAGCTGGGGGTGAAAACTTTTGAACAGTATGAAGATGTGTACATTTTTCTCATTTTGCCTAAATAAAGATACTTACATGTTTCCTAGAAGACAAAATAAGTTCAATTTCGCCTGATCTTCAGATTCCAAAAAGTTTTCCGGCTCTTAATGCATCATGATTCCTTCTGGAGCATCAGTGAGCGTTTGAACCTTCTGCAATAGCTGTGTATGAATCCCTCAGTTGTCCTCAGTGTGAAAAGATGGATCTCAAAATCATACAGTCACTGCTGGAAAAGGTTCAAATATGCAAAAGATGCTGAAAAACCAAAGAATTTGCGGGAGCTGAAGGATTTTTCTGAAGAACAGCGGCAGTTTAACTGTTCAGGACAAACAGGGGACTCATGAACAAAAAAACAAAAACAAACCCGCTGTGGATCATCCAGGTATCAACACAGTGTTAATAATCAAGCATATGTAAACTTCTGAACGGGGACATTTTTATAAATTCAACTATTATTTTCTCTTGTGCACTATATGTAAATGTCTTTTATGTGAAATATCTTATTCAGGTCAGTACAAAATAAAATAAAAAAACATGTATTTTGTATGATCCCTCTTATTTTGGTAAAATAATTAACATATTGCAGATACTGCAAAGTGTACTGTATGTAAAATTTTGAGCACAACTGTATATAAAACAAAAATACAATTAAAATATATCAAATTATACATTCATTTCATTCTAGTTTCTAAAGATTCAGTGAGAGACTAAATTATTGAAGGAAACTGAAGGTTGTGCTCATTGCATTATGGGATATGGTTCTGTTCCTAGGGCATTGCTACGGTGTTCAGAGTGGTTGCTAAGGTACAGTATTCTTAGTGGTTGCCATGGCATTTCTATGCGATTGCTAAGGCACCCTGTCCGTGCCATGGTTATACACTGCACATTTTGCAAATGCAATAGGTTAAGTGAGTATACAGAATGAATAAATATTACTTAATATTTCAAACAGTGTCAGTGCTTACCGCTGAGGGAGAAATCCACACTAGAGGCTCCAAATATGATGCTCTCTTTAGAATAAATGGCCACCTCTCTGTCTGCCCTCAGGTCATAGAGACGACACTGTAAAGACAGAAAATAAAGATCAAATTAAACACATTTTTTGACTATTTAACTACAGTACCTGTTTACATGTTTTTAAGATTAGGATAAGATTAAGATAAGGTTTTCAGAAGTCTCTTCTGCTCATCAAGGCTGCATTGATGTGCTCAGAAATACAGTAAAAACAGTAATACTGTGAAATATTTTTTCAATTTAAAACAGCTGTTTTCTATGTAAATATATATTTTTAAGTAATTTATTTCTGTGATCAAAGCTGTATTTTCAGCATCATTGCTCCAGTCTTCACTGTCACATGATCATTCAGAAATCATTCTAATATGCTGAAGAACATTTCTTATCATCAATGTTGAAAACAGTTGTGCTGCTTCATATTTATGCAGAAACCATGATATACTACCATTGTTTTTTTAATAGAAATGAATGCTTTTATTCAGCAAAGGATAAGATTAAGATAAGGTTTTCAGAAGTCTCTTCTGCTCATCAAGGCTGCATTGATGTGCTCAGAAATACAGTAAAAACAGTAATACTGTGAAATATTTTTTCAATTTAAAACAGCTGTTTTCTATGTAAATATATATTTTTAAGTAATTTATTTCTGTGATCAAAGCTGTATTTTCAGCATCATTGCTCCAGTCTTCACTGTCACATGATCCTTCAGAAATCATTCTAATATGCTGAAGAACATTTCTTACCATCAATGTTGAAAACAGTTGTGCTGCTTCATATTTATGCAGAAACCATGATATACTACCATTGTTTTTTTAATAGAAATGAATGCTTTTATTCAGCAAATATGCATTAAATTGATTTGCTAAAATGACAAACATTTATAATGTCACAAAAGATTATATTTCAAATAAATGCAGTTCTTTCTATTCATCATAGAATCCTGAAAAAAAAAATGCTTCCACAAAATATTAAGCAGCAAAAACGGTTTTTAACCGTATTTATTTGATAATAATAAGAACCATTATTAATAAACGAGCACCAATAATAATTGAGCATTAGAATAATAATAATAGATCATGTGACACTGAAGACTGGAGTAATGATGCTGGAATAAATGACATTTTAAAATATATTACAATAGAAAATGGCTTTTTTCAAATTGTTTAGATCAAATAAATGCAGCAGATAAGACTTCATTAAAAGCATTTGAAAATCATAATGTTTCCAAACTTTTGACAGGTATCATATGAAAAAAAATGTGAGAAGGGAAAAGACTCACAGTAGCGTCATCTGAGCCTGAAGCGAAAGCATCTCCGCTGGGATAGTACCTGCAGTGATAATAAAACATGAGCAGTCATGTGACTGCTTCACTCAGTAAACACTACTTGAAAGTCCCTTTTAAGACAAGTCAGATCAGTCGATGACCATATTAGCACTCTTCCGGGCCTGTACGCTCTCTCGTGACATTCTGAGTGTTTACACAGACTATTAAATATTGACCAGTGCTGTAAAGGCCTTAAATGTCACTCGGTCTGCTTTGTGTTTTTTTTTTTTTTTTGGCTTTGACAAAACCTGAAGGGAGAAGAGGCCTGAGGACACTTACCGCACACTGTTGATGTCTGACTCATGAGTCTCAAAAGACTGGACGCACTGTCCCGTGCGCATGTCCCAAACGCAAGACTTCTTATCGCAGCCCTGAGAGACGCAAGAACATGCGGGTCACTGCACAGGCATATTAACAGCTCTATTGTGCTCATTCATTTTATGTTCCTTGATATGCTTTTTTAATCTCAAAAACGGCCAGCCGCTGACTTGCACTTTATGAATCACCAAGGACCACGGTTTCAGCTAAAAATCTTCTTTACTCTTCTACTGGAGTAACAAAGTCACCTACATCTTGCATGGCCTGAGGGTGAGTAAATTAACAGCAAATTTTTATTTTTTGTGTGAACTATCCCTTTAAGAAAGCAAATAGGGTCAGTTATGATCTCATGTTGACTGTAAGGTAATGTGTGACATTGGTTTGTTAAGGGAGGGTTTGTGTTTGGCATCAGCAGCTCAGTTCCCACCCCTGACACGAATGTGTTTCCGGTCTCAGAGGGGGCCAGATCCAGACACAGCACATCAGCCGCGTGTCCATGGAAGCTCTGCAGCATCTGACCGCTCTCTACATCCCACAGAGCACACGTGCCGTCACCGCTAGACGTCAGGATCTGCCGCAAACACAAAACACACCACATCCAGTCAAATGCAAGACACCGTCTCATTATTTCACCACGTATTCAAGCATACCTGCATATCTGAGTTAGTAAAGCAGCATGCAGACAAGTAGTTGGTGTGCATGGCCACTGATTTCTTCTTGGCGGCGAGGTTTTCATTCTTGTCCAGGGATAGAGGGTACACAGAGCACTTATTGTCCAACCCACTGTGAAAAAACAATGTTTCAGTTAAAGGTGCAGTATGTAATATTGACAGCTAATGGGTACTGCAGTCCAAATTCTCCTGTCCCTCCTCCCAAGGACGGGATGCTCACGCGGGTTGCCAGATTGAGGACATGCAACAGGAACGAGCGCAACTGACAATGGATAGTTGATTGCAAGTAGTTCATACTTAGTTCATTAGTTCTTAGTTCAGTTGTTCATAGGTAGTTCATTGCAAGTTAATGAGTTGATTTAGAATAACCGGCTGTAGCATTGTTCTTCTCTGAAACAAGTATGTGATTCTAGCATGTATATTATGGTATTTTATGCTTTAGTGCATTCAAAAAAATTAAGATACATCACCTTTAATAAAATAAATCAAGCGAACAAAAAATGAAGTTAGCAAGCAATTAATAAAGTTTAACGTGTGTGACATCTGCGGCACTAAATGGAACTGCAAAACAAAATATTGTTTCCTAAAAACTCCTAAAGCTTTCTAGCCTTTACACAGGTTGGAAAAGCTTGAAGTCCCGCCCCAGATTTTTGCAATTGGTTAAGCCAGATGTTTATTGCTCAAAGAGAGTGATATAATGCTTAGAAAGATTGAAAGATTTAGGCTACGTCCACACGAAGCCAGAGCTTTCCCTATCCAATCTCTTTTTTTCCCCTCGTCTAAAGAAATATCTGCGTCCACACGAAACCACGAAACCGACACAAAACGATGTAGTATACATGCCAGACCAGCATGTGGTGCTGTAATTCTGCCACAGAGATGCACTAAAAATGGAGAAGAAGACTTGGACTATGCGCATAAACCTTGCGCGCGGTATACAAACGAACATGGAACAATACATGTATTAATCTGTGTTAATGTTAGTTAATAAAAAGACAATCGTTCAGTGTTTGTTCATGTTTCTGTTGCTGTTACGTGGATCTGTGTGGACGAAACGCCTATACGATACAAAATTTATGCGTATACAGCTAAACGCGTCTCCGTGTGGACGGGGCCTTAGAAAGAAGCCGGAGAGCCCAGAGACTTACCCACAAGCCACTGCACATCCAGAGGGGGCGTAAGCACAGGCCATGACCCACGTACAGGGCATAGTCACTGCATGCTCCTGTCAGGACATTTAATATATTAAAATATATTAAAAGCGCCGTTATTATAGCTAAAATACAAAACCATAAAAATTAAAATTCTGTTACTTAAAAATTAAATGAATGGTAACTGAGACAAAAAATAAATAA
>NW_015641041.1:1056957-1074457 GCF_001515625.1 Sinocyclocheilus rhinocerous | reverse complement strand
ACCACTTGTATGTGCCAGAATGGCACTATTCCAGAGCACACTTCACTGACTACTATATCCCATAATGCAATGCACACCTTACCTTCCATTTCCAGTGATGTATGAACTTAAAACATATACATCTCCACAGTATGTATAGTGTGCACACTATGCAAATGTTCTGTATTTATGGAATAGTACCATACTGTTCATTTAGAAACTTTCCGAAACTTAAACAACTCGTTTTTTGAGACTTTGGCCATGTTTAGCATGAGGATCCAACTCTTTAGCAGTGTAAATAAGTCAGAATGCATGGAATAGCATTAGACATCCCCTTTAAATAGCAAAGACATTTATAGAATTACAAAACAAATCTGTCACTTTTGATCAGTTCAATGCATCCTTGCTGAATAGAACAGTAGTGTATATGCTGTGCATTATGTAGTAATGCCCATACAAGGATTTAACACATGTACGCACCTGATCTGCATGCCCTTGCGGCAGGAGCACAGGTCCTTGCGGAGCAGAATGCTGTTCACCGACGTGGCTCCGATGAGGAAGAACAGCTGTCTTATGACCTGACCCTGCAGCTGCGGCTCCATGCCATGCTGCGCCATGCTGGTGTGGAACGCGTCGAGCTGCTGCAGGATGTCTGTCACACTGAACGGCTCCGACCCGCTGTGGTCCCCGCCGTCCTCGTACACACTGTTCGAGCGCTTACGGAAACCGGTGGGCTTCATGCTGGAGATTCCCTGGAGACTCTCGTGCTCCAACATCCCAGGGACTGAAAGGAGAGAGTGGATTGTTTAACGAGATGGAACAAAGGGAAATGCGTTAAATTATAGCGCCAATGCATCGACTCTATTTCCATACTTATCATGGGAAAGAGCGCGTCCTCCATCACGCTGATGAACTGATGGTAGATGTTGATGGCGAGGTCGCTGAGAATCTGCCGGTGCTCTGACAGGTCGAAGTTCCTCAGGCAGTTCTTGTTCTGACGAGGAGTGTTGTGCTTCATGAACTCCTGTTGATGGAGGGGAAATAAAGAATCTCAGTGGTTGGTTTCAGTAAGATATCCTTGAAATTAAGCGTTGATGTATTGAATCAGGAAGTACAAATAGCATTTCATGGGGTCTTTAATAGTGGAAGGGAGTAGAGAGACACAGAAAAGGACTTTACCTCGTCTCCGCTGTACTGTTTGAGACAGTTGAGGAAGTGATATGTGTTTGAGAGCCAGAAGGACAGAACTTCAAAACTCTCCTGTTGGTTCTGAAATCATAGTCATCATAATCATCATCATAAAGTGACGTGCAGCAGCAATCTCAGAGGATTCTGCAGGTTGGTTGTATTCAGATGTGATTGTTTTTGAATTATCATGTTAGTTTATGAATTACATTAGTTTGCTCGAATTCAGGACATAATACAATGTGTGACAGAATTCATTCAAATTTACTTCATTTATAATCAAAAGAAAATGACATTTTGCTTAAAGAAAATTAAGCATGTTTACAACTATTATATTTTTGCAGTGACATTATATTTTATAATAATTTATTTTATTACTGTATTTATTATTATTTTAATATTTATTGCACTGCTGTATTAATAATATATATGTATATTTAAATCAAATCCTTGTATTAAAAATAATACAATAAACATTACCATGTTTATATATATATATATACATACATACATACACACACACACACACACATTGCAGTTTTTATTTTTTATATATTTATTGTTATTCAACTTATTAATATTATTATATGATATTAATATGTAAAATATATGCTATAATCAGCATTAAAGGCAATACAACAAATGCTATGATGACAATTTGTACGTCTTACCGTGATGACCTCTTTGATGGCTGAGATGATGCCGTTCATGAGGGACTTGAGTTTGTTTCCGTCATTGAGGTAATCGGCGTGTCTCACACACATGAAGAGGAGATGTGCAGCCAGACCAGGGATCATTAGCACACCCACACCGCGAGGTTTCAGCTCTGCAGATTACAAACCACTCTGTAAATTATGAGTTATTTGTGCGTTGGACGTACACATGCTTTAGTGATGGATTTACCCAGTATAAGCGTCCGGATCAGCCTGCTTTCATTCTCCTTCTTGTACTCCAACATGCCCAAGTACTCTTTAGGCACAGCCGGCGCTGCTTTCTGACTGGCTGATGAGGATACAAAACATGGAGAGGATGAGACCGGATTGGCTAAATATAAAATCAGATGAATGGAAAGAGTTGTACCTGTCGCATGTGTTTGAATTGCTTTGATTTGGTCTTGGAGTCGTTTTATCAGTCTGTCCTTCATGTCTAGCTGCTCCTCAAAGTCCTGGAACCAGAAGAAAATGATCTTACAAATTAGATTAATATTACCATATTGACATTTTGGACCGCAAGACCTAAATGTCTATCAGGAGGACACTGATTCTGGTGCCACTAACAGTCTAGTTTTAAAATAAACAAATAAATAAATGCATAAATTAATAAATAAATCTAAATTAAATACGTTAGAAATAAGTTCTATATATATATATATATATATATAATATTAAGTGTAAGTATATTATAATTGTATAACATTAAGGAGGATAATATTAATATTCAGGAGGACAACTAACAGTCAAAGTTTTAAATAAATTAATTATTCTGCATATTCATGCATAATTATATAATATATAAGTAAATTCTAAATAACGTATAATACATTTTAAATAGTAAGTCTAAGTATATTATAAAATATAATATTAAGCATGTTATATATGAAATATAAGCTTATATTAACTATTAATATATACTAAAATATATTTAATAAACAATATATTATTTATTAAAAATGTAGCTTTCAATTTTGCATTTTCTTTAACATTTTTGCATATTTCTAACCATTTATTTATGTTTTATATTGCATTATGTTTGCTTTGAGGCATGCATATATTTATTATGCATGTATTTTTCTTTATGTCTAAGTTGCTTTGTATAAATGAATCCATATAAATGCAAATGTAATCATGAGCGTGCCCTTTCACACACACCATATTCTCAGCTGTGAGACGGGATGTCTCCTGTCGGAGTTTGTTCTTGGCTTCGCTCTCTGAGAGCTGGGCTTTCTGTAGCTGCTCGTTCTCCTCCTGGAGGTCAGCCATCTGTCTCTCCATCTCTTCTCTTCTCCTCTCGCTCTCTGTTATCTTCTCCTCTAGGTGCCTATGAACAGATGCACAACACCTGCGCCTTCAGCCTCGTGCTACAGTCTGTAGTGTAAATATAGTCTGAGGGTAATAAACGCCTCACCTGCGCTGCGATTGCTCCTCTTCAACAGTGAGCTGAAGCTTGTTTGATAACTCCTTTATTTTTGCTGCCACATACAATTTAAGAAGTTCAAACATGATCATAATTGGTCCTACCTCAAGTGAAAAAATCCAAACAGATACCATTTTGAATTTAACATAATTTATTCATATACACTACTTAAGTTTGAATAATTAAGATTTTTTTTTTTTTTTTTAAGTCTCACCAAAGCTCCATTTATTTGATCAAAACACAGTAAAAACAGTAATATTGTGAAATATTATTACAATTTAAAAGATAATAAAAAAAATTATCATTAAAATTATTATTTTATTTTAATTAAAAAAAAAACTGTTTTTAATTTGAATATATTGCAAAATTATTAATTCCTGTGATGCAAAGCTGATTTTTCAACAGCATTAATGTTGAAAACAGTGCTGCTTTATATATTTGTAAAAAACATGATACACTTCCAATAGTTTGGAGTAGGTAAGACTAAAAAAAGAAATTAATTCTTTTATTCTGCAAAGACGAATTAAATTGATCAAAAGTGACAGAAAAGACATTTATAATATTACAAAATATTTCTACTTCAAATAACTGGCTGCTGAAAATTCAGCTTTGCTACCACATAAACAAATCAAATTTTATATCATATATTTAAATAGGAAACTGTTATTTTAAATGGTAATAATACTTCACAATATGACTATTTTACAGTATTTTTGATCAAATAAATGCAGCCTTAGTGAGCATAAGAGACTTCTTTCAGAAGCATTAAAATTTTTTATTTATTCCAAACGTCTAACAAGTAGTGTATTTAAAACAGAAGCCCTGGAGTGTGACATCATATCCTGTTGCCCATATATGTCCAAAATAGTTTAGCATGCTTAAAACGTAGTCCAATTCAGATGTGTTTGGCTCACCGCTCATCTCAGCGCTCTGATCTTGTAACCGGGTCTCAAGCTCTTGTTTGTGACGGTTCAATTCTGACACCTGCTGCTTCAGTTCTGGAATCACCTGCACACAGGAAGTCAACCATCATCACCAGCTGACATCAAACTATGCAAACAAACATACAGTCTACTGTACATAAATACAAGAAACCATGTTCTCAGCAGAGAGACGGGCCACTTCCTGTCCGATGCTTTGGTTGACGTTGCTCTTCTCCTGAAAGAGAGCTTGAAGCTGCTCGTTCTCTTTGTTTAAATGTTCGTTTTTGAAGACCAGAGCTTCCTGTTGACTCTTACAAGTGTCCTTTTGCTCCCGCAGCTGAGTTTCCATCACCCTGAGATAAAAGGACAGACAATTTGATGCAAAAATAAACACTATGGATTAAATGACAAACCTTTAGAGGTCATACTTAGCAGCTTTCTCCATGGAGTCAAAAGCAGCGAGAAGATCAGCTCCATCATCATTATCTAAGGCTTCTTCATTAAGTCTGAAGTAAAAGAGACAACTTGATTAAAGCAAATCAAAACTGTGCCAAATAACAATCAGCACTGACACTCCCAATATTTCTGCACACCTTTGGATGAGAATTTCCTCTTTAGCTTCACCGAGCAGCTGTCTCGTGATCAAACTCATCTTAGCTGAGGGCGTAAAAATGGATAAAGACGCCTTTAGACGAGTCATTCATACATAATGTAAAGACAGTCCATGGTAGCATGTTTTGTACCTCTGGCTTGTAGATTCTGAGCTCTCGTGGTTTTATCAGCTTCAGCTCGCTGCATCTGCAGGCTGTTGATTTCTTTCCGTAAATCTGGTATGACCTTCAAATTGAAAAAATAAATAAATAAATAATAGTAAAAGTATTTTTCAGTCATTTGCAGAAGTGCTAACAAGTGTTTCAGAGTTGGCAAAAGAATAAAGTTATAGCTTTTTTAGTTCGGGTTTTAGGATCTGGAGGACAAAACGCAAAAATGCTAAATAAGTGCATACACAAACAAACAAACAAAATTAATATAATTAATCAAATGTAAAAATAAAAAATATATTCTAGATATATTTACATTTATTATATATATATATATACACACACACAGTATATATGCTTAATATATATATATATATATATACAGTGTGTGTGTGTGTGTGTGTGTGTGTTTGTATACAAATAATCAAATATGAAATAATCAAATGTACAAGGACAAATATAAAGAATTTAAAAAATATTAGAGATTAAAAATTATAGAAGTTTTACAAATTAAGATATCTAAATAAAAATTAAAATACATCATTTAAAATGAACTTTCAACTTTGCATTTATTTTAATATTTTTGCATTTCCCCAACCATTTGATTTATATTGCATTGATTTTTTTGCATTGATTGATTTAATGGATTATTTGTAAATCTCCTCATACATTTAATAATTTCTTTTTTATTTATATATTCATGCACAAATGTATTTATTTATTATTTTTGCATGGTCATCCTTCATGTTAGGCTTCGGTCTACTGTAAGTGCCTTGCAAGCACTATAATTAAACTGCCATATGTACTTGTTCTTAAACTTGGGAAAAATGTAAGAAACAAGAAAAAGAAAGAGTTAGAGGTGTGCTTCACCTTGACGTGTTTGGTGAGCTGCAGCACTTGTTCCTGCAGTTCCGCATTGATCTTCTCGTCCTCCTCCACTTGCGTCTGGAGCCTGATTCGCTCCTCTCTCAGTCTACGGCTTTCCTCTTTCAGTACGACGATCTCTTTATCCGAGTCTTCCTTCTGTAGTTCACTGTTGTGCTCCGCCACCCTGACAGAACAGAGAACGGATTTAGCACATACGCGTTTAGACAAAGCTCTGATTGATAGCCTAATAAAAGAAAATGAGAAATGTCCAAGCTGTAATTTTCCGTGTAAACAACTCAAAGTCAGGTCTGTTCCTCACAAAGCTATCATGCAGCTTTTGGACCACTTTTAGACTACTTTTATGTTGGCTTCATGCTAGTTTTTCTGGTGCTTGACATGGTCACCACCCACTTTCATAATATGAGCAGTTTGGACAATCTGCTGAACAACTTCTTTTGAGTTCCACATTCAACTCATGTTTGGAAAGATATGAGAATGCGTAAATGATTTTTGGGTGAACTATTCTTTTACAAAACACTCTTACTTTCTGAATCTCTCCTCTCTTTCTAAATCCTCCATCAGTTTTCTCTTTACATCCTCAAATTGATCTGGAAAACAAATGTTTCATAAGTTACAGTCACACACTCTTCATTATCACTGTTTTAAAGCCAGTTCACTCATCACCTTGCATCTGCAGGGTCGTCTCTTTCAGTTTCTGCTCCAAAGCCTTATTCGCCTCAGTAAGTTTCTCTTTGTCACTCTGAAGCAGAGCGATTGTCTTGGAGAAGAGAACAAAGTGAACACTCTCATAATTATATTCAATACTTTATCAATATGACAAAGATAATGTACAAATCAGTAGGTGTGTTCGACTTCATGCGGCGCTGTGCAGACCGATCGGCGAGAGTTGCTGCTTGCAGTCGGGGACAGAATTGAAAGCGAAGTCGTGAAGTCAGACACTTTCTGCTTCCCGTAGTGACAGTGTTTGCATGCTTTATCACAGACGAAGAGAATTAAATGCAATATTTGACAAATACACAGACGTTTCAGAGACGTTTTCATGTACTGTTTAATGCAGCGCCATCTGTACAAGAATAAAGCTCAACATAAGCCTATACTAAGTGGGTCAATATATACTTTTATCAGTGTTTTTTGATAAACATGACTCAATATAACATTGCAACTACAGTAAAAGAGCTTTTACTGTTATAAAAAAAACAGATTTGTGAGCATTAGTGGAACTGAAGGTGTCAGAATAAATATGAAACACACGTCATCGTTGTCATGTGGTGAATTCGGCCAGTACTTTGATGCTATACATCACAGTGACGTGGCGTTGGCGCAAAATTTCGGACAAAATTTCTAACTGGCATGCACTGCTTCAAGTCAGCGGCCGATTGGCCTGCGCAGCACTGCATGAAGTCGAACACACCTAGTATCTTTACCTGATTGGCCTCTTCAGACTTTGTTCTCGCCCTCTCTTCTAAAGCTGCCATCTCATTGGTCAGCTTTCCAAGCTCCGCCTCCAGAGCCTGGATCTTTTCTAGTCCTTGAGCACGTGCATTAGACAAACTGGTGAGTCTTTCCATAAGGCCTAGGTTCTCTTTATTCTAGAAGAAGAGAAAGAAAGGTTTTGTATTTCAGAGTCACTGCAGAAAATTATATATTTAAAGAGTCTGAACACTTTATTTTAATTTTTTGAAATAGTTATTTTGTTAGCATTTAAATTCAAGCATGTGGCAGATGTTTTTATTCAAAACGATTTACTGTACATTCAAAGTATACATTTGATCAGCAGTGTTACTTTAGTAATATTTCTATGCTATTATTTACAAATATTTTGAATTAGCTTTTATTTTAATATTTTCAGTTTTCTTTTTAATTTTGTTTATGTTTTAGTAATTTTGTGCCTTGTACCTCATCATTTGTATTCGTTTTTGGGGTTTTTATTAGTAGTAGTAGTTTTATTATTTTTTTTAGTTATTAACATTTTTAATAATTTTAATACTTTGTGTAAGATTTGTAAGAAATCGAAACTACTTTGTTTGGCCTTCCAAAAGTGGACACGACTAGAAATCAGTGGTTAAGTTGTATTTACAACACTGTTGCAGAGCAGTACAAACCAAATATTCAGATGTGTGCAGCGCATTTTACAGAGGACGAGGACTGTTTCCTGATCCTGGGAGAGTAGCCAACAATGCCGGTGTTCCAGTGAATTCAGTTCCCCTGTTTCCCCTTCGGCGCGCATGCTGACCCTATACAGTCTATGATGCTGACAAATAATGCTGACTCACAGCCTGTAAGTACGTTTTCATATTTAAAGGATTTGCCACTGATGATTCAAACGCAAGTTTTGAGCAGTGTAGAGCAGCGCTTGTCGTTTCTCCGATCACAATTGCAGACGTTTTATGTCTACGCGGCACGATGCAACGCAACGCGTAAAAAGACAGTATAAGTCATTATAATCAGTAATTATGTCCCCACTGGATGCAATAAATGCCTCGTTTGTAATGGGTTTTATTGGTGTTGTCTCATCATCAACATTTCGGTCACACGCTTGAGGCATTCGGCCAATCACAACGCATTGGATAGCTGGCCAATCACAGCACACCTCGATTTTTCAGACCGATGAGCTTTGTAAATTCGGCCAATCACAACGCTCTGGATAGCTGGCCAATCAGAGCACACCTCGCTTTTTCAGACCGATGAGCTTTGTAAAAATCGACGCGTTTCAGAAAGGCGGGGCATAGAGGAGAAACAATGTAGAGTATGTGGAAAATAATGTGTTTTTTTAACCTTAAACCGCATAAACACATTTCATTACACCAAATACACAAAATAATGTTATTTTTTAGCAACGTCATATGGCCCCCTTTAATGTTTTAATCTAATATTTATATTCTATTTGAACAATTATCAGTATGCGTTTTACTTGGAAATCAAACCTATGACTTCAGTAGAACAACAGTGAACTGCAGTCAGATGAGATGTTGTCAGGCCATATGTCAGTAAAAACCAATTTTCCTGTCCTGTCAGGTGGTATACTGTGCTCGTAGCACGTGCTCTCACTGCACAAATGTGCTGGCGTGCTGTATATCACTTCATGTTAAAGCGCAAAAGAAACCATGAGCATGCACGTCTGCAGTTAAGTCATGAAATTACCAAAAAAGGCAATTAAAGCTCCCTAAAAACTGTGCATGTATGTAAGTATCTGTTATACATGAGTCACATTTAAAAACATGTCTCTGAAATGCAGTGGTTTTCAAAACTGTCTCCCTCATTTAACACACCCGATTCAACTCCTCAGCTCATAACAGAGACTTTAAGACCTGAAGTGGGTCAGAAAAGGTAAAGAGTTGTGAGAAAATGCGATGCGTGTCAGATCCGCGTCATTTTCAGCAGCGGCAGCTCTTAAAGCAGCCAAAATAACCTAAAAACCAGCTGCTGTGACGTCTGTTCATCAAAGTCTGTTCATCACTTTTGTATCTTTAAGGATTCATCTATATTAAATTTAGAATTTAGTGTTTGATAACTTTATTCCATTTCTGTATATTTCCTACTTGCTGAAGGGCACAGGCAGCTAAATATGACATTCATTATAATGGGTTTATGTGAAGACTGTTTCAAGTTCACTTAAATTAGAAGTGGTTATTTTTTAAATTCTAATAAATGTTAAAATTGATAGCTCTTATTATACTGTAATGTTGAATGGCTATAGTCAATGGTTAAATATTAGGAAAAAAACTATTTCATAGAGACATCAGTAGTATTGGTATCAGTGATACTCTAGTGATACTAGATACCACTAAATATTAAAAAATATACTGTCTTTATGTTGTTTCTAGATTAATTTGAAGATAGCATGTGAAATTATTGCAATATAAAAGTATATTTAAAAACTTTAATGTTAGGTGGGATTAATCGCGATTAATTTCAGAAAAAAATTTACGATTAATTAGTTAATTTTTTTTATTTTATTGATTGAAAGCACTAATTTTAATTCATCCAAAGGAGTTTTAGGGAGAAACATCTGAGACAGTGTTCAAGACAAAGTCTTCTCTTGAGACTTAACATTCAGTAACATTTTCCTCTATGTTGTCGGATTGTACCTGCTCTTCTATTTTCTTGCGCAGCTGCTGGACTCGGTACGAGAGCTGCACGTTGATGACCAGCCGTCGCATGGTTTGAAAGCGCCGGCGCACCAGCCAAGCTCGAGCGTATTTCTGCAGAACCAGAGCCTTGTGTTCTGCCACCATCTACAATAATACAAAGAATCAAAATGTGTGATTATGTGATCAAGGTCAAAAGACCATCATGAAACACTTCAAACAAAATGACAAACGATGAGACTCTGCCTTTCTGTAGCGCTTGCGGGCCGTCCATCCTCTGGTGTAGGCCTGTATGATGACTGCAGCCCTCAGGACGAGCTGGTAAATCCTCCGGACCAGATACCCACGACAGTGTCTCTGGATCACCACAGCGGCCCAGGCCTGCTTCAGCGCCAGAGCTGTTATGCTGCGTCTGCAACAGGACGGTTTTTAATGTTCTCAAAAGCAGCATTTAATGAAAACACAAGACGAGTTCATGCATTTCATATGTGCTATTCTTCAATTGTTTGTCTATGTAAACATTCAACAGATTGACATCTTTGGTTGCATCACATCAGCCAAATTTTGTGTCTTGCTGCATTTTAAAATTCAATTCAAATTTATTTGTATAGCGCTTTTCACATTACACATTGTTTCAAAGCAGCTTTACAGAAAATGCATGTGTCTACATTACAATTTAATGACAAAAATGACAAACTTGACTTGACACATCCCTAACTTGTCAGGGTTATTGTTGTTAACGAAAACTAAAACCATTAAATTTTTTTGTAACATGAATTAAAATAAATTTTAACTGAAATAGACTTTAAAAAAACATACTTATTTTTTTATTTAGTTGCCAAGGTAACGTTTAGTTAAACCTGATGTACTAAAATAGCTAAAACTTAAATAAAAATTAATTTTAAAAACTCATTAAAAATAATAAAAATGGCAAAAACACAAAACAAAATTACTAAAACCTGAACTAAAATGAAAATGGAAAATATAAAAATTAAAACTAATTCAAAATATTAATAAAAACGATAAAAGCATCTCAATGATACTAAAATAACACTGGAATGAGTGAATGACAGTTTAAAGTTTTATGTAAGTATATATATATAAATATAAGTTTTATGGACTACTTTTATGGTGCTCGTTTGTCGTTTTTGGAGTTTGGGTTGCTTAACATGTTTTGTATTTGAGGGAGGACAGGAACATGGGGGTTTTACCTTTTAAAATGCTCAAGATCGCTGTATTCTGCTTTATTCTGTTGTGCTAATGCTAATTTCTACAATTTTTTGAACACACCCTATCTGTGTACACGATCGCTCAAAAGTTTTGGGGACAGTATTTCTTTTCTTTCTTTTTTTTTACTTTTATTCTGCAAGGATGCATTAAAATGATCAAAAAGTGACAATAAAGAAATGTATAATGTTACTAAACATTTCTATTTAAATAAATGCTGTTCTTTTGAACTTTCTATTTATCAAAGAATCCTAAAAAATGTATCACGGTTTCCACAAAAATATGAAGCAGCACAACTGTTTTCAACATTAATAATAATCAGAAATGTTTCTTAAATCAGCATATTAGAATGATTTCTGAAGGATCATGCGACACTGAAGACTGGAGTAATGATGCTGAAAATTCAGCTTTACATCAAAGGAATAAATGACATTTTACAACATATTACAATTGAAAACTGCAATTTTTAATTGCAATAATGTTTAACAATATTACTGTATTTTTGATCAAGAAAGATTCGAGTTTTGGATTGCTAGTGCTCTGGAAACACTCACCTGATCTGTTTCTTTCCACGCACGTACTGTTGGATAGTGATGGCAGCTTGTCTCATGTGCAGGAACCTGCGTCTCTGCCTCCAGCCCCTCACGTGCTTCTGGATGCTCACGCAAGCCGCACGAAGATGATCCAAACGCAGCTTCTCCAGGTACGCCACCTGTCCCGCCCGGAAGAAGATCTTACTCCGACCGAACTTGTACTGGTTGGAATCCTGTAATGGACCATGGAGGACTTTTTTTCAGTGCATGGCTGAACAACAGAAGCTCTCAGATGTAGCACAGTGCGTTTCTCTTACAGGAATGAGTCTCTGCAGAACCGTCTTGCACGTCTGCTTCTTCTCTCCCAGCTTCAGCTCCGACTGGCTCATCAATATACTGTAACGGCTGTAAAACTCTATATACGTCCATCTGTGAAGATGTACAGAGGCGATGAGAACTGTACAAATTAGTGATGACAAGGAAACATCACTAATCTGGACATCTGTGGCCATTTCAACCTGGGTTGGTTGGATTTTCTGATGTGTTTTTGATTACTCCAGTGTTTCTTGAGATTTTTGTTGATTTGTCCACAATTAAAAAATAAAATAAAAACATTAATAATTCTCACAAAATCATGTCTAGGTGAAAAAAGTAGATAAAAAATCATGAGATAAAAAACAAGAAATTACATTGTGCATGAAGAAATTTATGATAATTAAACACATTTTCAGATGATACAATGATTTTTAAAAAATACTACATGAATAGTTTCTGTCATTTACAGTGATGATTTTTTTTTACATTATAGTGTTTTTCAAAATTGTAAATAAAATAAATGTATTAAATAAAAATTATTAAATAGAAAACGTCACGATGCAAAAATTATCATAATGATCCTAATTATAGGGTTTCTTAATTATCCTAAATATAGGGTTTTCTTTAAGCAAAATATAATATCTTATGATTTTGAAGTAAAATATGACCTGGACATGTTCTTCTGTCATTTTTATAAATTTTTTTATATTTCTATTTAGCTTTAATTTATTTTTATTTGTTCTAGTAATTTAGTACTTCAAACTAAAATTTTATTTAAGTTAGTTGCCAAGGCAACATTTAAAATTTTCATAAGGTTTCTAACTTCTTCTTTTAATTTTTATATTTTATTTAAGATTTATTTCAACTAAATTTGACTAATTTTAATTAAAGGGGTCATATGATGCGATTTCAAGTTTTCCTTTCTCTTTGGAGTGTTACAAGCCGATTGTGCATAGATAAGATCCCTGAAGTTGCAAAGACTAAAGTCTCAAAACCAAAGAGATATTCTTTATCAAAGTTAAGACTCTGCCACGCCCCCCTAAAACGGCTCGTTCGAACACACCCCCACATATCTACCTCACTATGTGGAAATATTAAAAAGACAGTGTAAGTCATTATAATCCGTAATTATGTCCCCACTGGATGCAACACATGCCTCGTTTATAATGGGTTTTAATGTTTTTGTGTCGTCGCTTCGGCCGGGACACGGCATCAACAGTATGGTAGGGGGCGTAACATTTCCGTCACACGCTTGAGGTATTCGGTCAATCACAACGCACTGGATAGCTGGCTAATCAGAGCACACCTCGCTTTTCAGACCGATTAGTTTTGTAAAAATCGACGCGTTTCAGAAGGCGGGGCATAGAGGAGAAACAATAATGTACAGTATGTGGAAAATAATGTGTTTTTTTTACTTTAAACCGCATAAACACATTTCATTACACCAAATACACAAAATAATGTTCTTTTTAGCAGCATCATATGACCCCTTTAACAGACACATTAATATCCTTCACACATAATTCACTATAGATGTGCCTTCCTGTATATTTCTGTGTTTTGTGTCATTCAGAAATTGTGATATCTGTATGAAAGTCACAGAGCCTTCACAGAACTGTTCAAAATGAAGTTAAAAAGGCCACATAGTGATGTTTTGATGGTGCACGGAGAGTTTCGATCACCTGGACGGGTAACTCTGGGCACTGATACGGATGGTCTCCAGCACACCACAGGCCCTCAGCTGCTGCACCACACGCTTTGAGTCGTACCTGAGCAAACACACACGCAACACACACAGATAAATACACTGTACACAAAAAGACACAAATAAAATAATTCGGGCTTTTTGTCACTTACTCAAATGGCAGTTTCTCCTCATTGGGTTTAATACAACGCACATAATGAGGTGTAGTAGCATTCAGAGTCTCCATTAACAGGTACAAGGAACTTCGAAACTAGATAAAACATATAATCTTTCAAAATTAGTTAATCAGCCAAGCATGATAATTATCACTAATATTGTCTGTGATTTTGTACCTTGTCTCCTACAGTGGTTCTCAGCTGCTTGTTTGAAGCTTTGACTCTGGGATGTGCCGGTGTCACCTTGATCATTTTATGGCTAGAATTTGGTTCCTCCTCTTTAAAAAAATTCGCCAAGAGAGCAAACTAACAACACAGAAATTAGATAAAACAACATTATAATGGCATTAAAGGGGTCCTATTATGCTTTTTCATGTTTTCAACTTTAGTTAGTCTGTAATGTTGCTGTTTGAGCAAAAAAAAGATCTGCAAAGTTACATAGTTCAAAGTCCACTTCAAAAGGAGATTGATTTAACAGAAATCACTTTTCAAAAACTACAACCAACGACTCGTTTGGACTACAATGCATATTTTCCGGGATTTGTGATATCACAAATATCCCAGCTAACCAATCACAGCACATTTCGTATTTCAGAAGGCGGGCCTTCATTTGATACAGGAACTATTCGAGCCGTTCATGCCAGACTGGGGACAGAGTTGTTGTAATAATGTAAAATATGTGAAAAATAATGTGTTTTTTGAACAAGCTAGTATGAGAGCCTGTTCTAGTACACCCCCAAAACAAAATCAAGACTTTGTAAAGAGCATAATAGGACCCCTTTAAACTTCATTAAACATAAAGGGAGCTATTAGGTAGATACCTGACTAGCACGCATGATGTCCACCAGCTCTTCATAAAGTGTGTCTCTGTTCTTCTCCAAAAAACCTTTACACTGGTATTCTACCTAAAAAAAAAACACAGTTTTAGTTCTTCATGCACCATTTTCAGTTTTTAAGACAATATAGGGAGGTAATAGTCTCTCACCTTATCAGCAAAATGCTGAATCACAAAAGAGTCATTAGACATTCGGGGTTTCTCAAACAGCGGCTTTGAGCCTAGAAAATTGTACAGCTTTTGCAGCCAGTTTTTATCAGTGCCCTGAAGGAACTGTGGGAGATCAAAAACGATTCAGTTAGTGCAAAAATAATCATAATGATCCTAAATATGGGTTTCTTTAAGCAAAATATAATATCTTATTTCTTCCTTTTGATTTTGAAGCAAAATATGACCTGGACATGTTCTTGACAGGTTTCATAAAATTATAAAACTGCAATCCGTCACTATAGATATCAGTGTTATGTTCGTATTTTTTAATTAGTTAATTTTCAGTTTTAGTTTTAGTTGTAGTAATTTTGTTGTGTGCTTTTGTCATTTTTCTTAGTTTTTTATATTCCTATTTAACTTTAATTTATTTTTATTTAAATTTTTGTTTTAGCAATTTAGTATTTCAACCTAAAATGTTATTTCAGTTAGTTAAAGTTAGTATAAAAGGAGACAACCTGGAGTTAACAAACTAACAAAAAAACAACAACAAAAAAACACACACACAAATGAGATCCTTTTAATATCTCAGCTCTTTGAGAGAGCAATGAGATTAAATGAAGATCAAGTGGAAACTCTGGAGACATTTCACTATTTCTCACCAAATTCTCCTAAAACCAATTCATCTAAATTATTTGTGTCCTAACCAGGAACATTTTCTGTCCTTGACACAGTAAAAAATAACAGCCAATCAGGAAACATCTGATGCTTAATATTCAGCAGTGTGGTGTACGATTTTGGACCAATGAGATTTAATTGTGGGCGGAGCTACCCAGCAAGCTGCAACAGTAATATAAACCACCACTTTCTTTCACGGTTAAAAGCAGGTTAAGATAGAATATTTTATCCACAGTGTTATTCTCACCAGACACTCCTCATCCAAAAGATCCAGAATGCCCATCTTAGCCTCGATGAGATCAATAACGGGCTGATTGTCATAGAAATCGATCAGCGTCCAGGGAATATCCTCTTTCATGTACTCCTCCTGCTCCAGTTTAAACACGTGCTGATAGGATGATAATCAGAGACATGTTTTTATAAGTTCCACTACAAATCAAATGTAATTCATGGAAAGATGATACAGATGAACCCACCAGGTTGAACTGCTGCTGCAGCTTCTCGTTGGCGTAGTTGATGCAGAACTGCTCGAAACTGTTCACGTCAAAGGTCTCAAATCTAGAGGAAGCCAAAAGACAGATCAACATTAGAAAAAATGCTACACTAAAAGCCCGTTCACACCAAGAACAATAACTATGACTATTTTAGAGTCCACACAAATGTGCAATAATGTTCTGTTTATTATAAGCGCAGTGCAGTTTAGTCATCTGCCGCTTTAAATACTTGAGTTCTGGAAGGGATTCCAACAGTATTGTTCCTCTGTGCCATTATCTTTCTTACCATATATGTTTATCGTTCTTGGTGTGAAAGGGCCTTAATTCTATCGCTCATGCAAACAGGGTCTAAAACTAGCATTTTACTGCTTGTACTTTAGAAAATGTACCGGCCATTAAACTGTGTGTGCATTATTTCCTTAAAAAACAGGCAGAAAAAAATTAGGAAACAGCAATTTTTATTATTATTGTTCATATTTTTTATTTACATTTATTTAAAGATTATTATTAAAAACTAAACAAATCTATAGAAATATCGCTATAATACTGTTGAACTAAGTTTTAGTTTATATACTCCTACTAGTACTACTTCTACTACTAATAATTAAAATAATATGTAATAAAACTTCATAGCTGTTTTTTTTCCTTTGCTTTCAAACGCATAGAGCTTTTATTTTGGCAGAAAAACACCGTTATCATGAGTGGCTCATGTGTAAAGATCACATCGCAACGCATCAGATTACATTTTTATATCATTTCAATTCAGCTTTTGCAATTTGATAATTGCACTAAACCATATCGCGTTCTCAGGCATTTTTATAATTAATATTAATAAGCAACTGTCCAACTGGCGAGTAACACTGTTTCATTTATTCGCCATCGCCGATTTTTACTTGCATTTGGTGCTTGGCGTGTGTTAATTTTAGGCCTTGCATGCAAATATACATGTAAATGAATTCAAGCTGACATACCCATAAATATCCAACACCCCAATAAATGAATGTTGTTTCCCAGGGATCATTAGTGCCTGGTTGATCTTGTGGATGACCCAGTTGAAAAGATGGGCATAGATGTGTTTGGCAAGGGCATCACGGGCGTTGATGGCACGTTCCTTGGGCTGCGGTTTCACCACCGTCTCTGCTGACAGGACTATCCGTCTGTGACACAGCCAGCGGCTCATGTTGTCCATGTTGATGCCCATCAGCTCACAGAATATGGCCAAGTGAGGGTCTCTGGACTGGAGAGAGAGCAGAATGAACATCTGATGAAACACCTAGAAAGTCCTGATTTGGCATAATGTCAATTATCAACGTAAAAACACCTAAACCTGCACATATATACATATTTCTTACACCGATGGATGATTTCTCAGAGCCATTCTCCTTGATTACTACATTTCTCAAATGCAGAATCGCAGCGCGCACCTTAAATACATCAGCCTTAAAACTGTCCTT
>NW_015641041.1:1042978-1054111 GCF_001515625.1 Sinocyclocheilus rhinocerous | reverse complement strand
TACCGGCCATTAAACTGTGTGTGCATTATTTCCTTAAAAAACAGGCAGAAAAAAATGAGGAAACAGCAATTTTTATTATTATTGTTCATATTTTTTATTTATTTATTATTAAGATTATTATTAAAAACTAAACAAATCTATAGAAATATCGCTATAATACTGTTGAACTAAGTTTTAGTTTATATACTCCTACTAGTACTACTTCTACTACTAATAATTAAAATAATATGTAATAAAACTTCATAGCTGTTTTTTTTCCTTTGCTTTCAAACGCATAGAGCTTTTATTTTGGCAGAAAAACACCGTTATCATGAGTGGCTCATGTGTAAAGATCACATCGCAACGCATCAGATTACATTTTTATATCATTTCAATTCAGCTTTTGCAATTTGATAATTGCACTAAACCATATCGCGTTCTCAGGCATTTTTATAATTAATATTAATAAGCAACTGTCCAACTGGCGAGTAACACTGTTTCATTTATTCGCCATCGCCGATTTTTACTTGCATTTGGTGCTTGGCGTGTGTTAATTTTAGGCCTTGCATGCAAATATACATGTAAATGAATTCAAGCTGACATACCCATAAATATCCAACACCCCAATAAATGAATGTTGTTTCCCAGGGATCATTAGTGCCTGGTTGATCTTGTGGATGACCCAGTTGAAAAGATGGGCATAGATGTGTTTGGCAAGGGCATCACGGGCGTTGATGGCACGTTCCTTGGGCTGCGGTTTCACCACCGTCTCTGCTGACAGGACTATCCGTCTGTGACACAGCCAGCGGCTCATGTTGTCCATGTTGATGCCCATCAGCTCACAGAATATGGCCAAGTGAGGGTCTCTGGACTGGAGAGAGAGCAGAATGAACTTCCGATGAAACACCTTCAAAGCTTTGATTTGGCCTAATGTCAATTATCAACGTAAAACACCTAAAACTGCACAGATAAGAATATTTCTTACACCGATGGACGATTTCTCAGAGCCGTTCTCCTTGATTACCACGTTTCCCAAATGCAGAATCGCAGCGAGCACCTTAAACACGTCAGCCTGAAAACTGTCCTTAAGACCTGAAGAGAAACAAGGCTGCATCAACACAGCTGAAAGAACAACAGAAGGATTGTGCTCTTGATAAATATGATAAAAATAAACCAGATGCTTCTGTTACCTAGTAGACTGAAAGTTCTGCGTGTTTCTGCCATGTCAGCGTGGTCGTCCACGCCTTCGATCTCTGTCTCACCACCCAAACGTGTGTAATTAAACTTGTCTGCGGCCACTAATGAAAACATGAACTTACAGTTTTTCTCAGTCGCTTTGGTGCATTTCTCGCCATTTGACTATCTTGTTCATAAACAATGGTGTCAGGACTTTTCATCTTGATGACACTGACACTTTCATTGACATGAATACTTGCTTTTGAGGAATGACCTATCCATTTTGAGCAAGTGACACGCTTTTGCAGGTTATCAACTAGGTTTTGCAGTTTGTACTAATTGTTTTGAGAACTGCATTAACTGTTGTGCAAATGTAAATAGTGATGTGAGAAATGCTCCAAAGCGACTGAGAAAAACTGTAAAGTCACTTTAACCAGTCCAGGGTCATGATAAGGATTTATTTTAGTGTCTGTACTGTATACTCCCTAATATTTCTAGCATATTCCTAGTATTACTGCATAACAGTATTCAGTTTGCAATGATAAATTATAATAATAATGATAGTTTTTTAGTTACAATGTAGATAGATGGATAGATGATAGGTAGTTTGGTCATGATAAGGATTTATTTTAGTGTCTGTACTGTATACTCCCTAATATTTCTAGCATATTCCTAGTATTACTGCATAACAGTATTCAGTTTGCAATGATAAATTATAATAATAATGATAGTTTTTGAGTTACAATGTAGATAGATGGATAGATGATAGGTAGTTTGACAGACAGATAGACAGATAGATAGATAGATAGATAGACTGACTGATTGATTGATGATAGGTAGTTTGACAGACAGACAGACAGATAGACAGATAGATAGACAGACAGACAGACAGACAGACTGATTGATTGATGATATGTAGTTTGACAGACATGTAAAGTTAATAGTTATATTACTGCATACCTATCTGTCTATATATCTGTCTGTCAAACTACCTATCATCTATCAATCTATCAATCCATCCATCCATCCATCCATCCATCCATCCATCCATCCATCTATCTATCTATCTATCTATCTATCTATCTATCTATCTGTCTGTCTGTCTGTCTGTCTGTTAGTCAAACAATCTATCTATTAACTACATAAATTATGCATTTTTATTTTGACTTTGTATAAAAAATGTCTTACTTTTTGTAACTTTTTGAGCTACCACGTAAAGTTTATAGTTATATAAGAACTGAAGATGCTATTTGCACTATACAATACATCCATCTATCTATCATATGAGTATGTCATGCAGGCAGAGATTTTCGTGAGGTATACAGTATTCAAACTGCAAAAATTCAAAAAACAATTATGATCATAGCCTTTGTCGCTCCCTGGACTCTACTATATTAATAGCTACTTCTATTCACATAAAATTCTAAATCATATAACATGTACAGAAACACTCACACAGTCTTAAGCCTTTAAACTCCGGCTGATTTGCACATGCACACATTTGGTAGAAGATGTGATAATTCCTCTCATTCTCTGACTGCAGGAGAACAAATGAGATATTATGAGTTCTGCACCTTTATTATGTAGTTATTCTGTTATGTCAAGTTTACAAACCATAAAAAGCATCTTTCACCTGAAAAACCACCCTTGACTTTTCCAGAAGGTATGTCCTCATGTTGGCACCAATGATTTGGTATCTTTTGTCGAAGCTGATCTCAGTGTACTTCCCAAATCGACTGCTGTTGTCATTTCTGGTTGTTTTTGCATTTCCAATGGCCTGCAAACACATCAAATATTGCAAAATATATATAGATAAACAAGTGTATGATGATCCAGTGATCTGATCCTGATGGTTTGTTTTACCTCAGTGATCGGGTTGGATGCCAAAACTTTGTCCTCCACCCGAGTTTTGCTGCCAGATTTGCTAACCACTGCGAAGTACCTCATAGCATAGCGAGCAGATACGGTCTTTCCAGCCCCGGACTCACCGCTCACAATGATGGACTGATTCTTGTTATTCCTGCAGTTTGAACAAAAAAAAATGTTGCACTAAAATACCAACTGGGTCTCGTTTTGATCTTAAGCTTGTAAAAACTGTACAGTTGGTTATTTAGCATATGTTTGTGCCAGTTCAAAACATAAAGTCTTTCTGAATCAACCAAGACTTATAGAGGTAGTTTAAGACATAATGCTTCACCTGGCCATTTGTTTGTAGGCCTCTTCAGCCACAGCAAATATATGAGGGTCCAGGTCGCCCATGTTTTGACCAGAGTAAGCATGGATGACCGCATCTCCATAGATAGGAAGCTGCTTGTATGGATTGACTGCCACCAGGATAATTCCTGAGATGGTAAATATGGGTGAAGTGATCAAATCAGTGAAGGAGGTTCACATTAAGGAAGCAATTCTACAGATGACCTACCGCAATATGTGTAGATGATTTTGGACTCGACAAATCGGACTTTGAGGTTGTGTAGCACGGCCGGCTCGTGAAGGTAACTGAGGGCTGTGAGGTCATTCTCACCCACCAGGATGTCCGGGTTACGGAGGGGTGGCAACTTCTCACCCCCTTCCAGAGGATACTGCAACTCCTGCAAGAGAGGTTCACAAAGAGAGCCATTTACTTCATTCCTGGATGAATCAGCTGTTTGAACAAATCAAATGAATGAATGAATCACTCGATGACTTTCTCATTAAGACATTTACTGCCACCTACTGGCAGTTTTCGTTTCTAATTTAGAGTATCATTTCATTAAAAAATAATTTAATATTTCCATATCCTCCTGGGACCCAGGCATAGACATTTGTCCTCTGTAGAGGACATTATATTTTAGCGAATTTCTCTGAGAGCATTCAGGGCTTTTTAGAAATATCAAATGTTTGGAGGTTTGATCATAAACACACCTTCTCCTTGGTCTTTAAAAATGACTGATATTGACAGAATGATCAAATTTAGCACTCTTACGGAAATATGTTAATATTTTGTAATTATTATTCAAATCGGATTAATTTTCAAATTGTTTGTCGTAAATAAACATCTCAGAAAAATATTATGGGGTTTCAAATTGGAATATGACTTTTTGTTATGAAACAGGGCATAATTTTCATACATGTCTTCTGTAGAGGACACCAGGACAAATGGCTGTTAATCAGGCATTTTGGAGAAACACAACAAGAAATTACAGATCAATCAATATTCCTATGAAATATGAGATATTTTTATGAAAATGTTGCTAAGTTATTACTCCCATTATTACACTTCTTTTTCATTATGGTTTGCCCCAAGAACACATTAATATGCTAATTAGATGCAATGTATAGATACATTAAATAAAATGCGAATATCAATTTATGGACATTTTACGCACATATTCCCTAAAAATGTACAGTAGTATAGAAAATCAGTTTGTTATATCTTTTATAACATAGTTGAGAATCATCTTTGTACAAAGTTTGGCTAAAAATAGCCTGAAACCTAAAAACTATCAATCATTGTTTTTGACTATACATGCCTTAGTCCTGCATAGAATAAAATATGAATAAAATATATTTTTTCAAACATGTTTTTTCTGCATTTGTTTCTTATGCTCCAACCAATGTAATGACATTAAAAAAAAAGTTTTTTATGGTTCTCAGGAGGATATTAATAATAAAATATGAAAATAAAAAATCCAAATTAATGGGGGAAAAAAACAATTAAAGGGACAGTTCACCCTAAAATTTAAAATGAATATATTTATTTTTAAAGCTACTTTTTGTAAAGTCTGCTTGATGCTTTTGTCATTTAACACAGTAATGGCTTTAAATTATATTTTGGGGTTAATTTCTGAGCCAATTTTAATTAGTAATTAATTTGTGGTTAAATCAATTAATTAATTGCCACATTGTGTAATTCATTAGATTAAATTTTTTATCACTTGACAGTGGATTGAATTTCTGACACTGTATGTTTTAATATTAACATTAATATTTTAGGTTAAAATTTATATGAGTGTTTGTTTCATGTCATTTAACTCAGCTCACCAACTTTCACCATAAAATAAAATTTGTAAAATTTTTAAATAACTTTCTTTTTTTTTTTTTTTTTTCAAAGATCCAAATGGAAAACTCAAAAGAAAAAAAAGAAAAAACACTTTCCTTATAAGAAGGTTTTTGGGCATCATTGAAGGTGCTGCAAATAACCACTGAAGAGTCTTGATAATGCAGTGTATTATGTATAAAAATTACTTTAAAAAAAAGTCTATAAACAGATTTAACTGTGGTTTTGTCCTACCGTCCCATCCTCCAGCTGTAGTTCCAGGACAGTCTCACCAGGCTTGAAATCTGTCAGAATCTCCGCAGATTGCCAAACATGTTCCGCGTCAGGGATCCACACCCTGTTATACTACAACACAAAACTCACATTACACAGCTTATTCCATAAGACTGTGCTTTTGGAAAATAAGAAGTTTCGTATGGCTTATGTTTTTGAGCTGTTACAAAATACCAACGAATAGGAAACGATGACCATATGTCACAAAGCTTGAATCAGTAATGTTGAGAGTCTTCGACAATACTATTATATTCTCAAATGCATGCATAATAGACTAAAATATCACGTTAATAAACTTGCTAAAACACTTCTCAAAAGTGAAGCACTTGCTAAGCATACCTTTGTATACAACTCCGACAGAGCCATGGCAACAGGTGTCGCGTCCCTTCGCACAGATTTATTTTATATCGAAGGCACTTTCTCATGATACTTACAGGCGAAACTAATATTCATACGCCTATTTTTTTAGCCATGGCACCAGCTAAATGTCTGGAAATGACGGCGGGAACTTCCTCGCTCACCTGCGATCGCCGGCGAAACTACGAGTCCTACTATAGTGAAGGAGAGCTGCTTAATATTCATGAGTGTCCTTAACATACACGGAACACGTATTAATATTCATGAACACGTCTTTGTTGTTGTTGTTGTTGTTTTCTGCGTTGTATTTCACTAATTAGTACATATCAACCTACCAAAAATATTTGAAAAAGTTCCAAAGTCCATAAATAAGTTTGTCTTAATTTTTAAATAAACCCCCAAAGTTACATCCTGAGGTAATACAATTCTATTTAATTTCTAATGAAGAAAATCGAGTTGAAACGTAGTAGAGAGGACAGAAATTATGAAAAGAAACATGGATAAAAAAAATAACAGCATTGAAAGCATTTCTATACAGTATTATATTTTAAACTATGGTCGCACATGTGCTTTAATATAATACATGGAATACGAATAGCCCTAGTTATTTAAAAAAAGTAACTTTTAATAAGGTCGGCATATGACCTATTTAATATTCATGAGATTATTCTTCGCCATAGTGCGGTTCGCGTCGCGCGAACTTTGACTGCTTCCCACTGTGCGCGAGCGAGTCTCGTGACGCTTTGCTTACCGTAGGGGTGTGTTCATTTGAACAAGGATTTGAGAGCAAGGGAACAGGATACTGCTCTTACTCATTCAACCAATGACTGCACAAGTATGCGGACATATGATCCAGCTGATCGGACATGAAGACAAGTTTTTTGCACATTAAAATACAAAAGACAGTTAAGATAAATAATTGATCAAAATTGTTTATTGCACATTTTATTTTATTTTTACATTTCCATGACACACAGACTACACATCCTTTATGTATTTATTTATATGCATGCATGATATATACATACCCAGTACATACACGTGTTCAACTGAACTGCAACAAGAAGCACAAATTAATCTTTATCATCAATTTAAAGATTTTTATTTTAATATTCTTATACTTTAAAAATTAGTTTGAAAAGGTGTAGCCTATATTCCTTCTGTTTTGAAGTTAATCCATCTGAATCACATCAATTCAGATGGGATCAGTACTGTGACCATATAAAATGTCTTAGCAATTAGGTAAAATGCTATGCTGTCAAGTATGAAAAGTGAAGCCTGCTGCATGCAGAGGATGTTAGATCATCAAGATCAGTATGTGCAAAATCAGGTAATACCAGTTTGTCCTCTCCGCAGTGCTGGAAAATACAAAAATAAAAAGAATCTGAGGAGCATTAAAAACACTGTTTAATTTAATGTTCTGTAGTCCACATTTCCATTAAAAAAATACCTGTGTAAATCTTTAGAATGACCAACAAAATAAAAAGATCTACTTGAGAGTGAAACTATCTTTACATAAAGTGGCAATATTAATATTCTGTCACGAAGTTAATCCATCTGAATCACATCAATTCAGATGGGATCAGTACTGTGACCATATAAAATGTCTTAGCAATTAGGTAAAATGCTATGCTGTCAAGTATGAAAAGTGAAGCCTGCTGCATGCAGAGGATGTTAGATCATCAAGATCAGTATGTGCAAAATCAGGTAATACCAGTTTGTCCTCTCCGCAGTGCTGGAAAATACAAAAATAAAAAGAATCTGAGGAGCATTAAAAACACTGTTTAATTTAATGTTCTGTAGTCCACATTTCCAGTAAAAAAATATACCTGTGTAAATCTCTAGAATGACCAACAAAATAAAAAGATCTACTTGAGAGTGAAACTATCTTTACATAAAGTGGCAATATTAATATTCGTCTTGTAAGTCTTGGCTTTGGTTATATATGTCACTTAATTAAGTCACATATTTTGACACAATATACAGTACAACAACAAGCAATATTGCAGGTTTTCTAATCAGGCATGGAAAAGAAACCCCATCCAATGAAAAGGGTCCTCACTTGTCATCTATGGATTCCTCCGAAACAGAAGACGTACACTGCCCAGTCAGTGGCTGAATTTAGAGTAGCATACTTTATTACCACATTATTCCAGCTATTTCCAGCGTTGGGGAAAAGTAATACATTACAATCTTCACTGTTTCTTCATTGAGGCTTCCACCGTGACGCCTCATGATCTCTATCAGATTCTCACAGGGAGGGACATTCGAGGACCATGACGAAGTGGTCAGGGTGGTCCTGCCAGTCCAGCAACCTGATGAATTCTGGCACGCTGGGACCTTTATTCACCAGGATGCTGAGGGCGATTTCTTTTGGAAGGGGGACTGGATGATCAGGCTAGAAGACTGATCATTTTTACGATGGTTAGATGAAGGTGGTTTCCCAAATAGGGATTTGTATTAATGTTAATATAAAATGTTTTATATTGTTTATATAGTGCAATGTACTTACAATGAATATACATTCTGTGTGCTGTGTCTTCGTGACATATTTCAAAGCCACCTGATGAACAAAAATAGAACTTAAGAAACACTAAGAGGGCTTAGAGTAAAGGATGAGACAGGACAAACATTTAATGGCTTGATAATGCATTATTTATATTAACTCACTTTAAGAAATTCCTCCAGACGTCTCCCTTCATACACCACGCCAAATCCACCTTTCCCCAGCGGATCACCAATGGTGTAGTGGCTGAAGATGTAGTCTATTAAAAGATAAAATGAGGATGAGGATGTTGAACCGCCGTGTTGGTGCTGGGTTTTGAGGGTGTTACTAGGATGTTGATCGTACACCTCGCCAACCGTCATTGGACTCACTTTAGTAACTCGCTGTCCCATCGCTGTGAAAACTACAACAAGCCCACAAAGAGTGTAAGAATGTCCGCGCTTTATAAAGCCAGCGAGTTCTGTTCGAACGCGCTCTATGGCGTCATAAAGCTTTGAGCGTCTCAGAACTCTCTTAATGATTCTCGTTCAGTCCTATTAACTCTTTTCCCGTTTTTGAAAATGTTGCCAGCCACCGCCAGCATTTTTGATCATTTTCACAAAATTTCATGGCCTCCAGAATATTTTGTTGTATGAATATCTGAACATGCAATACATTAAAATAAAGAACAGAGCCTCTAATTATAAACAAAAAAAATCCGTTTTATTGTAGCTTCAAGCATTCTTTTTTTAATCAACACTTGAATATAGGTAAGTTTCATAAAAAAAAAAGCAACATTTTGATCAAAAAGCTGAGAAAATCGCATTTTTATCAAACACTAGCCTACATCTGGATCATATTCAGTTCTATGATCAAATCAAAAATGCAGTAGATAGCTTCCATCAACACCCCTAAAGCTTCACAGTCTTACCACTTTCGGGATCGCCATTTCACTCCATAACATTAGGCAGTTTTCATTTATATACTGTTTATTGTTGATGATGGCATTATTTTCCATATGCATGCATCTACTTACATTTGAGATCGCTCGTTTCTGTCTTCCTCGCCTGTGTTTTTGATCGGATGATTGTGGACTCATTCAGGACATTTATAATAGCGCCCCGAGCGAATAACAGCGAGAACGTGGAAACACGGAAAATTTCGTGTTTTGCTGGGAAAGAGTTACTAAAACATGATAGAAAATACATGCATTTTTGCATTTAAATCTATATATGTATAGTGTGGCGGCATAAACTTATAGATGTGACAGAATTCACATTAAGTGCTTATGTTTCCCCTTTAAGATATGCATTTAGGCCTATAGGACTTAAAACAAATATGTAGGCCTACTATAAATGCTTACATTTTATATGTATATATTTTAAATTTTTTCTATTTTTAAAATCGAAACAAATTTCTCCGTCTTCCCAAACACATCAGCCAGTGTGGCGTCCAGCTCCAGCAGCCTGATTCCTTTTGGAGAGAAACCAGCTGCAGTAACATGTCCTTCTGGGGCTCAGGAGTAGCTGAACACACATATTCAAACATTACGGACAAAATTAAAATGGACAGTGAGAAGAACACTATCATGCATACACACACACACACACACCTAAACAGGGCTGTCAATTGATTACAAATTTTACGCAAATTAATTTCATGGCATGTCTGAGTAATTTGGGGCACAATCCTTATCTATATATGTATAGTGTGGCGGCATAAACTTATAGATGTGACAGAATTCACATTAAGTGCTTATGTTTCCCCTTTAAGATATGCATTTAGGCCTATAGGACTTAAAACAAATATGTAGGCCTACTATAAATGCTTACATTTTATATGTATATATTTTACATTTTTTATATTTTTAAAATCGAAACAAATTTCTCCGTCTTCCCAAACACATCAGCCAGTGTGGCGTCCAGCTCCAGCAGCCTGATTCCTTTTGGAGAGAAACCAGCTGCAGTAACATGTCCTTCTGGGGCTCAGGAGTAGCTGAACACACATATTCAAACATTACGGACAAAATTAAAATGGACAGTGAGAAGAACACTATCATGCATACACACACACCCAAACAGGGCTGTCAATTGATTACAAATTTTCATGGCATGTCTGAGTAATTTGGGGCACAATCCTTACCATAAAACACACTATAAAACCTTTTTATATAAAAGCAATTTATTCCCATGCAAACCCAATTACACACACACACCAAAAAACAAACAAACCCCACTTCTGTTGAGACCAGGCTGCATATTGCACACCTAAATACCTTTTGCATACCTTATTGTCATTCCACTATATGTGGAGACACACAAGGGAATGAAATGTTGCACAATCCTTACCATAAAACACACTATAAAACCTTTTTACATATAAAAGCAATTTATTCCCGTGCAAACCCATTTACACACACACACCAAAAAACAAACAAACCCCACTTCTGTTGAGACCAGGCTGCATATTGCACACCTAAATACATTTTGCATACCTTATTGTCATTCCGCTATATGTGGAGAGACACACAAGGGAATGAAATGTTGTGCCTCACAGGACCACAGTGCAACATATAGACAGACATATAATCCTATAAAAAAGAAATATATACGATATAACCCATATAAATCTACATATGCTTTATAATCTATGCAATATAACCTATATAAACCTATTTACAGAGTAATCTACCAATACATTTACTATACACCTAACTGTACACATACTTCACATAAATACTTTACATGAATAGAGCTTTGGACATACTTGAATTAACACAAGAAGCAAAAAAAAAAAAAACGTGGTACAGTGCAAACCAGGAATG
>NW_015641041.1:1039390-1041651 GCF_001515625.1 Sinocyclocheilus rhinocerous | reverse complement strand
ATAAAAAAGAAATATATACAATATAACCCATATAAATTTACATATGCTATATAATCTATGCAATATAACCTATATAAACCTATTTACAGAGTAATCTACCAATACATATACTATACACCTAACTGTACACATACTTCACATAAATACTTTACATGAATAGAACTTTGGACATACTTGAATTAACATAAGAAGCAAAAAAAAAAAAAAAACCTCGTACAGTGCAAACCAGGAATGTGCAATATTATAGAAAAGCCATCCACCTATAGGAGTAGTCGACTCACATAGTATTGCACATGAGAATTTTGAACAATCATGAAATGGACAGCCTTGGGGAACAATAGTAGCAGCAAGAGGTTAAGTGGAAGTGGGATGAGGGGTAGGACTAGGAGTGATGGTGGGATGGGGTGGGAATGTAAATGTTTCTGGTTTGTACGGGTTTGATGGGGTTCGGACGGAAGTGGGTTGGTTGGAATTGAGGGCTCTCACAGCCTGCGGGAAGAAGCTGTTGAGTAGTCTGGCAGAGTGGGCTGTGATGCTCCGCTACCGTCTTCCTGATGGCAGGAGCTGGAAGAGACTGTGGGAAGAGTTGGTGGGGTCCTTCATGATGCTTGTGGCTTTGCTAGAGCATTGTGCAAGGAAGCAGTCCAGGATGGAGGGGAGAGAGGTGCGCAGACGATCTTAGCAGCCGTGTTCACTGACCTCTTTAGGGTCTTGCAAGTCTAGAAATGTGACTTTATTGCAAGAAGACAACAAAGCCGAGATGCCTGCAGAACATCTGACCATCTCACTCACGGTTCACATTTTTATATGGTTTCCAAACAGTGATCTTATTGCGGGTGTTCTCCTCCCAACACTCCCGAACTCCTTTCCCATGGTCTCCTCATTAACTGGCTGTATTGTTCTGTCTCGTAAGATGGCGGACTGCCAACTAGCATGCTTCAAAACATGTCACAAGTGATTATTCAGTGTGTTTACCTCATTATTTTTTAGCAAAAGACCATGTCTGAAGGCCATGTGGCCTAGAAGAGCAACTTAGTATCAATACAGATGCCACCCACAAGCCTCTTCAGCTAAAATCTCATTCTTTCTCGTGTGACTTCTTTCACAGTCATATAGGCCATGAGAACTTTTTGTGAAATTTGGATTAACTCATTAAATCTGTTGCTTGACCTCTTATATATTTTTTGTATTTGGCACGTTGTTAGTTTCTCCAGTAGAGGGCGTCTAATTAACGTGTAAAATGTTCAGAATTGATTGCAATTTGTTGGAATCTGAAGAAACCTTCTCTTTTTTAATGTCTATATTGTTTTTATAAAATTTTATTTCAGTGTTAGTTATTTTAGTACATTAAGTTAAACCAAATGTAAATGAATAAAAAAATATATATATATATTTTTTTAATGTTTAAATGTTTTTAAATATCTCTGGTGCAGACTTGCTGTCATGGCAACATTTACTTGGTTCACTTCTGGTTCAACATTTCTTCTTTGTCCAATTTTTTTTTTGTCCCCAGACCAGGTTTTGTTTGACACCGTTAGCACTGTCCCTGAAGGAGCTATTCCCCCTTTATAAAAAAAAAATACCATGTGCTATGATACTATGGTACATCCCAAAAAAAGTTATTATTATTATTTATTTATTTTTTTAAGTAAGGGACATTTTGGCATATAAGTATCAGTGAGTGAATAATCAAGATGAACCGCTTAAGATTCACTTTCATTGGTCTGAGGTCAATGCAAACGCTTGGACTTAATGGTCCAAAAACGGGCCATATTTTCTTTAAACAAAATATTTATTGTTTTGTGGTGGTGAAATATGACCCTTGACAGATTTTGTCAGACTCGTTTGTAAAGATCTGTTCCAATGTGTTTCTTTGTGGTGTGGATAATAACATGCAAACTAATAATACAGCATTCACAGATGGATCACAGTTCTCAGGTTAATCATTAAATCTTATCTAAGTTGCTATAGAAGAATTTATGATCATTGTGCATGATTATGTGAAAGGGCAGCAGTCCACTGCAACGTCACAAACACACAAATAAACAGTTGGCGTCACAAGGTTGTTATAGCAACTGTCTCGTTATACAGGCCACAAATTATGCCATTTCGATGTTAAAATGCTTTCTCTTAAAGGGGTCATATGATGTGATTTCAATTTTTCCTTTCTTTTTGGAGTGTTACAAGCTCTTGGTGCATAAAGAAGATCTGTAAAGTTGCAAAGACTAAAGTCTCAAATCCAAAGAGATATTCTTTATAAA